>NW_007248866.1:625606-628802 GCF_000164805.1 Carlito syrichta
CCTCAGCCTCCCAAAGGCGCGGGATTACAGGCTGAGCCACCGAGCCCGGCTTCATCTGTGAATCTTGTTTCTTTTTATAACAAGAAAATTTGTTAAGAGATTTTGGCATCTTTATTTTTCATATATCTTGTGATGTCATTTATTTGTTTAATTATTTAAGATCATTCTCAAGAGTGTTTTAAATATGCATCTTTGCATATTTGAAATCTTGAGAATATTTGACTTGAGAATATTTTTTATTACACTCTCATATTTGAATGAAAATTTGACTGAAAATGCTTTTTTTTAAGGTTAGAAAATATAATGTATTTAGAAAGTAAATTAGAAGGCCGGGTGGTGGCTCACGCCACCAGCACTTTGGTGAGAGGATTGTCTGAGTCCATAGGTTCAAGACCAGCCTGGGCAATTAGGCAAGACCTCATCTCTACAATAAATCAATTAGCCAGGTGTGGTGGCATGTGGCTGTAGTTCCAGCTACTTGGAAGGGCGAGATGGAAGGATCGCCTGAACTCTGCAGGTTGAGGCTGCAGTGGCCCTGAGCATGCCACTGCACTCCAGCCTGGGTAACAGAGTGAAATCTGACTCAAAAAAAAAGAAAAGAAAATAGGTTAGAGAGAGAGAGAAACAAAGAGGAGATTCGTCTCCCCAAGGTAGGCCAAAGCTTAAAAAATGTGACGACAGCCATAGCTCAAAGAGCACATGGCCACACCATAGCTTTGCAAGGCAATGGTCGAAAATACTTTTTAAAATTACTTTTTAATATTAGCTGATCAAAGTAACACTGAGAATGAATGGAGTATGTAAGATTAAAGGCAAAATGAAGTGTATATCAGAATTTGTAGGGTCCCCAAGTTCCCCTGCCTTCTTTCTTTGTGCTGACCAAGAAACACAAAGTACCTTGACTATTCTGACCCAGCCCAGCTGCATACTTTTCCCCGAAAACTTGGACCCAAGCTACAACCCGGAAGGCACCAAGAAACATTCCCAAAGTTCTTTAGGTTATTGCCTGAAATGTCAAAAGATCAAGCATGTTGCTAAACCCATAGAAACTAGCCCCATCCTTGAGCTGAATCCTTAAAACCTCAAATAGACTCCATAACATGACCCCCTCACTATGGACATACTAGGTATAACATCTCCTTTCTCCCTGCTTTTTATGATAACGCTGAAGTCTTCTGTGTGTAAGTTCCCTTAACAAATGCTGTGGACTGATCACCCTAGCTCTGATCACCCTGGTCTCGTGCTTCTTTCTTTGGAATCCCAACCAGCCCCATCTTGGGATGGTTCGGGACAGTCTGTAATAGCAACCTCCCTGCCACTGTTTTTGGGGTAACTCCAGCTATGGGTTTAAGTGGAAAGAACAGAACTGTATTATTCATAATGCAGTTTTCTGTGGGATTTAGGTTATTATTTCTGATCTACTATACATGTACACTTCACTGAATAATTAAGTAAATTGGTGGTTGATAGCAAGAGCCAGGTTTCTCACTGTTGAATTGGTTACATATAAGCAAAAGGATGACGCTAGAATGACTCTCTGGTAATGGATTACAATGGTGGTATCACTATATATTAGTTAGTATATGTGTAAACATTTTATTGGCTATCAACTGAGAGGAACTAAAAGTAATGAAAATGAAGTAGTCATGAGTATGCCTAATACCTTAAGTTGGTTTCTAAGACTGTTCTTCAATAAAAAGAATCAGGGCTTTCTGGAGAAATGACTGAATTCAGGACTGGGACAGAAAATATCCATGAATCCAAACTGATATAAATGAATTATTAAATAAATAAATTGCAAGAGTAGATAAACCTTTACACAGAGGAATTCCAAATAACTTATGTATTTACTTTCCCCTAAAGGAGATGGATCATTAACTCTCACTCCTTAAGTGTGAGAGCTGCAAATAATGACTTTCCTCCAAAGTGTACAGTCTGGAAAAAGGTACGGGTGGGAAGGACAGTAACTTTATAGTAGAGAATCCTAACAAACACTTTAGCCATGTGGTTAAGTTTCACATTGTGAGTGATATCATATTTATTGTAGATACCCTTGATATGACACAATGGGAATGACACTTAACTTGTGTGCTCTTCCTAAGATCCATAACCCCAGTCTAATCATCACAGAAGCATTAGACAAATCTCAATAGAGCTTCATTCTACAAAATACTCAACAAGTAATTCCTCTAAACTGTCAAGGCCATCAAACACCAGGAAAGGCTAAGAAACTGACACAGCCAAGAGGAACCTAAAAGATCTGAGAACTAAATGTGTGTGGTGTCTTGTATGGGATCTCAGAAGAAAAAATACATTAGCTAAAAACTAGATAGATATAAATAAAATGTGAGTTTTGCATAACAATGATATATCAACTGGGATCATTAATTGTTACAAAAGGTACCATACTAATACAAGATGTTGATAACAAGGAAGATGAGGAATAGGTTATATAAAAACTCTGTATTGGTATTGCAACTATTCTGGAAATCAGATTATGCTAAAATAAGTTTATTTCAAATATTACTCAATTGTATCTTACATACAATGTAGCTATAGCGAAGTGTATAAGTCTAATTTTTATTCCATTATAGCTGATCTGCTCTTACTTTGGTAGATTTTATAATGTTCTCTTTGTATTTAATATTCTTAAACCTGCTATATGCAGAAGTGGGTAATTCCTTCCTGTTTGTCACTGTATAAGCCCTTTGAATATGATGTCTTTATCCTTTCCTGCTCTTTTCTAGGAGAGTTCCTCCTTCCACACCTCCAACTAATGAATGAGTTCTTCAGTTAAATTCATCCTACTACTTTTTACATCTATTATGTGCTTTATGTCAACTAATATTTTTCATAATATTATACTTGTTTTTTATGATTTCTTTATTCTTGACCAAATGTACTTAATTGATATCTATAGAACACTTCATCCAATGACCACAGAATATACTTTCTACTCATCACCATATGGAATGTACTCTAAGATTAACCACATACTTGGCCATAAATCAAGCATAAGCAAATTTAAAAGAGCCAAAATTTTACCATGCACCTTCTTGGACCACAGTGGAATAAAAATCAACATTAACAACAACAAGGTCCCCCCAAAACTCACAAAGACATGGACACTAAACAACATGATGCTAAACAACTCCTGGGTCAACAATGAAATCAAAACAGAGATTAAAAGATACCT
>NW_007248866.1:629137-631701 GCF_000164805.1 Carlito syrichta
AAACCACATGATTATATCATTAGATGCAGAAAAAGCTTTTGATAAAATCTAGCACCCCTTCTTGATAAAAAACCCTCGAACATCTAGGCATACATGGAACAAACCTCAAAATAGTAAAAGCCATCTACAAGAAACTCACAGTCAGCATACTCCTAAATGGACAAAAATTGGAACCATTTCCCCTGAGAACTAGAACAAGACAAAGATGCCACTTTCACCCCTCCTGTTCAATATAGTATTGGAAGTCCTGGCTAGAGCAATCAGAGAAGAGAAGGCAATCGGGGTATCCAAATAGGAAAAGAGGAAGTCAAGTTATCTCTCTTTGCAGATGACCTGATTGTGTACTTTGAAAACCCTAGAGAAATCTGTCAAAAACCTCCTTACACTGATAAAGGACTTTGGCAAAGTCTCGGATGTAAAATAAATGTGCAAAAGACAATTGCATTTCTTTACACCAATAATAAACAAACAGAAACCCAAATAAAAAGCACAATTCCATTCACAATAGCCACACACACACACACAAAAATGAAATACCTCGGCATCTTCTTAACCAGGAACGTCAAAAACCTTTACAATGAAAACTACAAAACACTGCTCAAAGAAATCAAAGATGACACAAACAAGTGGAAAAATATCCCATGCTCATGGATTGGAAGAATCAACATTGTGAAGATGTCCATCCTACCTAAGGCAACCTACAGATTTAATGCAATACCCATCAAATTACCAGCAACATTCTTCTCAGACCTAGAAAAAACAACACAGGAATTCATATGGAAACACAAACGACCAAGAATGGCCAGAACAATCCTCAGCAAAAAAAAAAAAAAAGAAAGCAGATGGTATCACATTACCAGACTTCAAACTTTACTATAAAGCTACAATCATCAAAACAGCGTGGTATTGGTACAGGAACAGGCATATAGACCAATGGAGTAGAATTGAGATTCCAGAAGCAAAACCTCAATTTCTCAAACAACTCATCTTCGACAAAGCCTCCACCACCTACCACTGGGGAGAGGAGAACCTATTCAGTAAATGGTGCTGGGAATACTGACTGACCACATGCAGAAGACTCAAACAAGATCCCTATCTGTTCGCATACACAAAAATTAACTCTAAATGGATTAAAGACCTAAATGTAAAACCTGAAACCATAAGAACCTTAGAAAATGCAGGACATACCCTTATGGAAATTGGAACTGGCATCCAATTCCTGAACAAAACCCGAAACCCACAGGTCATAAGAGATGACATAGACAAGTGGGACCTCATTAAACTGACAAGCTTCTGCAAAGCCAAAGAAACCATTAAGAGAGTAGGGAGACAGCCCACAGACTGGGAAAAAGTATTTGCCAACTCAGGTCTGACAAAGGCTTAACATCTTGGATCTACAAGGAACTCAAACGTGCTGAAAGGGAAAAAACAAACAACCCCATTATAAAGTGGGTAAAAGATATGAACAGACACTTCTCAAAGGAAGACATCCGAGCAGCCAACAGACACATAAAGAAATGTTCAACCTCACTAATCATCAAGGAGATGCCAATCAAAACCACACTGAGATACCACCTAACTCCAGTCAGAATGGCCATTATCAATAACTCAAAAAATAACAGTTGCTGGAGAGAGTGTGGTGAAATGGGTACACTTTTACACTCTTGGTGGGAGTGTAAACTAGTGCAACCTCTGTGGAAAACAATATGGTGATTCCTAAAAGCTCTAAATACTGACCTCCCATATGACCCCACAATCCTCCTACTGGGAATATACCCTGAAGAACTCAACTCACTCTATGAAAAAGATACCTGCACATATATGTTTATCACAGCATTGTTCACAATAGCAAGAACCTGGAGTCAACCCTGCTGTCCATCACAAGAGGACTGGATTTAAAAAATGTGGTACATATACACGATGGAATACTATGCAGCCATAAAAATGAACAGAATCATGAATTTCACAGCAACCTGGATGAAACTAGATTCTGTAATACTGAGTGACCTCTCACAGAAACAAAGATCTGAGTATCACATGTTCTCACTCATATAGTGGACCCTGAACATCCATCATAATACTATAAGAAAAGGACTGACAGTGGTGGGAAACTATGGGGGGAGAGGAAGGGAGGTGGGATTAATGGTAGTAATATCTGTCTGGGGATGGAGAAACACCCCTTATCAACTAGGGTGCCTTAATAAAGCATATTTGTATACCTAACCCTTAACTGTACTCCACAATATCAAAATAAAAAATATTAATATATAAAAAATAAAAAAAAAAAGAGATCAGGCAAGTGACTTACAAATCCAATCAACTATCTTGGCAGAAATATTGCCATTATGGGTTGAAAGGGGAAAGTATTGAGCCACAGATAATTGTTCTCAATCTTGCAAACTAATGGAGTTTTCCACGCATTCGTTTCAGACTAGTAAACCCTTTATTTCTTCTATTTTCTCCCTTTCCGAGTGGACATGCCTATTTTATGTCTATCCCAGCATTATATTTTGGAATCAAATAACGTGCTTTCTAGATTCACAGGTCTGTGGACATAGGTTAAT
>NW_007248866.1:631721-635994 GCF_000164805.1 Carlito syrichta
CAGTAGTCAATATCTGTCTGGGGATGGGGAGACACCCCTTATTAACAAGGGTGTCTGAATGATGCACATTTGTATACCTAACCCCTAACTGTACCCCACAATTTTATAATAAAAAATATGTTTAAAAAAAATTCGCTCTCAGTCTCTCTTTCTCTCTCTCCCTCTCTACAGCTCTCTCCCCACCTCTCTCCCACTTCCTCTCTCTCTTACTCTCTCTTTCTCTCTCTCTTTTCCTTTTTTCCCATTACAGATCCCCTCTGTAACAGCCGCTTTAATAAATTTCTTGGTCCTGGAAAAAAAAAAATTCATCCTACTACTTATTACATCTATTATGTGCTTTATGTCAACTAATATTTTTCATAGTATTGTGCTTGTTTTTTTATGATTTCTTGTTATTTCATATTCTAACATTTTTCTCTCATCATCTTAAGTATGTTTAATATGTTAAATCTGAATTTTTCTTCAATATGTTCTTATAATTTTTCTTAAAGTATGATGTGTTGTACAGGTCGTTCTTTTATAGTAGTTATATTCCTTGGAGTATTTAATTATTTTGGCTTTTTAGCTTATGTTGTTATGGGTGTATTAGTTACTCCATCTGGAAATAAATATTGAGGAAGGTCCATGGCCAGAGATTAATCTGTTTCAGTCTCCATCAGTGTAAGGGATGGAGAAGAGATAAACACTAAGGCAATAAATCTCAGATGCAACTTTAGCTGACATATTGCAATGTAGAATCCTTCATCAAGGTTTTGCCAAGGTTTCAACAGAAAGAAGCACATTGGGATGATACATCTTCCCTAGATTTTTCAAAAGCCTTGGTGTTTTAAAGTGTAGAGAAGGATGAATGAATATCTTCAGAAATCTGGTCAATCTGTGTCTGCATTTCACAATTCATCTACCACAAAAAGCTTTTGTGTAGCATTGCTATTACCCAGTGAAGATCAGCAGTAATCTTCACTTTTGTTTCAGATTTCTGGGGTAATAAGGAAACTAATGCTTGCCCACCAATATAGCAGAAAAACAAGGTCGGAATTTTAAAATCTTTCACCCAACTTCTTTTCACATTGAAACCTCTGACTACTTTCCCATTACCAGTTGTAGCCACCCGTCTTTCCCACAGATTAATTTAAAAAAAAACCTTAGTCACTTAGTGGTTTTACTTGAGATTTTTGTTTGTTTTCTGTGTATTGTGTGTGTGTGTGTGTGTGTGTGTGTGTGTGTGTGTATACATACATCTCTCTCTCTCTCTCTCTCTCTTTTTTTTTTTTTTTAGTCAGAGCCTCACTCTGTCGCCCAGGCTGGAGTGCAGTGGCATGATCATGACTCATTACAGTCTTGACCTTGATCAGCTAACTCTACTGTTTTCTGTAAATACAGTCGAGTTTATGATCAAGACTGTCATTATCTATAAAGCTGCTAATCCCCATGCCTTCAAGGGAAAATATAAACATCAGCTACCAGTCTTTTGGTTATAAAACAAGAAGGTCTGGACAATGAAAACCCTTTTCCTGGATTGGTTCCTTCGATGTTTTTTCCCTGAAGTCAGGAAGTACCTTGCCAGTAAGGGATTGCCTTTAAAAGTCTTTTGGTATAAAGGCAATATTCCCGGCTATCCAGAACCCCTTGAATTCAACACCAAAGTCATCAAAGTGCTCTACTTGTCCACAAACATAACATCTCTATTTTAGCCTCTAGATCAAGGGAACATAAAGGCCTTTTATGCTCATTACATTTGATACTCTATGGAAAGATTTGTCCACACTATGGATGGGAACACTGATAGAGAGAATATCATGATAGTCTAGAAGAATCATTGACGATGTCACTGTTGTTGTAGAAAAAGTTATGAAAGCCATCAAGCCAAAAACAATAAATTTCTGCTTGAGAGACTGTGTTTAGATGGTGTGCATGACTTCATTGGATTTACAACAGAGCCAATTGTGGAAGTAATGAAAGAGATTGTGGATATGGCAAAAAGATAGGGCGTTAAGAGTTTCAAGATGGACCTTGGAGAAATTCAAGAGTTAATAGACACGCACTGGACGAATTAACATAAGATGACTTGATGGAGATGAGTGCTTCTGAAGCAGTGCCAGATGATGAGGAAGAAGACTTAGAAGAAACAGTACCAGAAAACAATTTTTAGACAATTTGGCAGAATGTTTTCAGTTATTCAAGACTGCATTTGGCTTTTTTAATGACATGGACCCTTCTATAATACAGGCACTGAAACTAAAGAAAATGCTGGAAAATGATGATACCATGTAGAAACATATTTAGAGAAATGAAAAAGCAAAAATTGAGACAGAAATTACAATGTATTTTCATAAAGTTACACAGAATGAGCCTCACTATCTTACCTCTCTTTTCACCTTCTATTTCTTCCACCTCTGCCACTCCAGAGACAGCAAAGCCAAACCCCTCCTCCTCCTTCTCCTCACCCTACTCAACCTAAAGATGATGAAGATGAAAAGTTTTATGATGATCCACTTTTAGTTAGTAAATTATATATGTTTTATTTTATGATTTTCTGAATAATGTTTTCTTTTCTCTAGCTTATTTCATTGTAAGAGCACAGTATATTGTAGCTATGACGCACAGAATGCATGTTAATCAATTGTTTATGTTTTTTTCTCTTTATTTTAT
This sequence comes from Carlito syrichta, assembly GCF_000164805.1. Classification (NCBI taxonomy): domain Eukaryota; kingdom Metazoa; phylum Chordata; class Mammalia; order Primates; family Tarsiidae; genus Carlito; species Carlito syrichta. Next base: position 634,371 of record NW_007248866.1, read on the forward strand.
TTTATTTTTAATTTTTTAATATTTTTATTTTTTGAGTTGGAGTCTCTATCACCCAGACTGGAGTGCAGTGGCCGCTCCTGGCCACCGCAGCCTCGACCTACTGGGCTCTGGAGATCCTTCCGCCTCAGCATTCCAGTAGCTGGAACTACAGACGTGCGCTACCACACCCGGCTAATTTTTGATTTATTGTAGAGATGAGATCTCACCAAGTTGTCCAGGCATGTCTCCAACCTGCAGGCTCAGGCAATCCACTCACCTCAGCCTCCCAAAGCGCGGGATTACAGGCTGAGCCACCGAGCCGGCTTCTTTATTTTATTTAAAGATGTGGGCTACAAGTCAGGATTGGGTACATAAGTGGTCTACATGCAGCTGAAGTTTGGGCCTCCCACTGGTACTCACTTTCCCTGGTTTAGGATCAGGTACCCTTAGTGATGTTATGTGCCTCCCCTACCCCCCACACAGTGTCCTGTTACTGCCGATCCCTCTCTTGTACTATTGTGATAAATGTTGAGGACCCACTTATGAGTAAGAACATGTAGTATTCGGTACTTCGTTTCTGTGATAGATCATTGAGTATGATAGTTTCTAAATCCATCCAAGTTGCTGCAAAGTCCATAATTTTGTCCCTCTTTATGGCAGTGTAACGTGCCATTGTGTATATGTACCACATTTTTAAATCCAGTCCACTTTCGATGGGCAGCAGTGTTGGTTCCATGTTTTTGCTATTGTGAATAGTGCCACAATAAACATGCAAGTGCAAGAATCTTTTTTGTAGAATGATTTGAGTTCCTGCGGGTATATCCCAGAATGGGGATTGCTGGGTCACATGGAAAGTCAATATCTAGTTCTTTTAAAAATTACCACATCGTTTTCCATAGGTTGAACTAGTTTACACTCCCACCAACAGTATAGAAGCATTCCTTTTTCTCTGCATCCTCGTCAGCATCTGTTGTTTTTTGATTCTCACTGGAGTTAGGTGGTATCTCAATGTGGTTTTGATTTGCATTTCTCTAATGATTAGTGAAGATAAGAGTTTTTTCATGTATCTGTTCATATGTCCTCCTTTGTGAAGTGCCTATTCATGACTTTGGCCCACTTTTTAAATAGGACTGTTTGTTTTTTTTCCTTTTGGTTCATTTGAATTCCTTGTAGACCCTGGATGTTAGGCCTTTGTAAGATATACAGTTAGCAAATATATTTTCCCATTCTGTTGTTTCCCCGCTCTCTTGATGGTTTCTTTTGCTTTGCAAAAGCTTTTCAGTTTAATGAGGTCCCACTTGTCTATCTTATCTTTTATGGCATATGTTTTTGGGATTATGATCAAGAATTGGTTGCCTATTTCAATGTGCAGAAGGGTATCTCCTGTGTTTCTTCTATGATTCTTATAGTTTGAGGTTTTACATCTATTTCATGTTTAGTTTACATCTATTTCATGTTTAGGTTATTAATAAGGCTTCTAGACAACAGTCAGCTATAAGTAGTTAACTTTGGGGGGAATCAAAAGTTATACACAAGCCAGGCTCGGTGGCTCAGCCTGTAATCCCGCGCCTTGGAAGGCCAAGGGGAGTGAATTGCCTGAGCCCGCAGGTTCGAGACCCGCCTGAGCAACTTGGCGAGACCTCAT
>NW_007248866.1:636022-639954 GCF_000164805.1 Carlito syrichta
AAAAAAAAAAAAAAAAAGTTACACACAGATTTTCAACTGTATAGGGGAATGGTACTCCTAACTCTCTCATTGTTCAAGGGTCAACTATATTTTGAAATCAAGTTAATCCTGAATAGTACCCCACATCTTTAAAATAAATAGATAGGAAAAAAAAGAAATCAGGTAATGTGATGACTCCAGCTTTGCTCCTTTTCCTCAAGATTGCTTTACCATTTGGGTTTTTTATGGTTCTACATGAACTTTAGGCTTTTTTTTGAGTGTCACTCTGTCGCCCAGGCTGGAGTGCAGTGGCATTCTCACAGCCACTCCAGCGTTGACCTGCTGGGCTCAGGCCGTCCTTCTGCCTCAGCCTTCCAAGTAGCTGAAACTACAGGCACACGCTACCATGCCCGGCTAATTTTTTTGATATATTATAGAGACAAGGTCTCACCAAGTTGCCCAGGCTAGTCCTGAACCCCGAAGTTCAGGCAACCCTCTCACCTCGACCTCCCAAAGTGCTGGGATTACAGGATTGAGCCACTGTGCCCAGTTAGGACTTTTTAAATTCAGTGGGTACATACATGTATAGATTTGCTACATGGGCATGTTTCATTATGATATAGTTCAGGCTTCTATTGAACCCCTAACCCAGACCGTGAATATGGTACTGAATAATTAGTTTTTCACTCATCCTCCTTATAGGTGAGAACATAAAGTAATTGGTTTTCTGTTTCTGGGTCAATTTGCTTAGAATAATGGTCTCCAACTCCATTTATGTTGCTGCAAGAGATATGATGTTATTCTTTTTATGACTACATAGTATTTCATGGTGTATATGTACCACATTTTTAAAAATCCAATCCACCATTGATGGATAAATAGGTTGATTTCATGTCTTTGCTATTGTGAATAGTGCTGCAATGAACATACAAGTGCAAGTATCTTTCTAACAGGATGATCTATGTTCCTTTCTGTAGATACCCAGTAATGAGATTGTTAGGTCGAGTGGTAATTCTATCAGTGCAAGGAGGTTTTTGTCAGATTCCCTTGGGTTTTCAAGGTATGGGATCATATTGTCAGCAAAGATGGATCACTTAACTTTCTCTTTTCCTATTTGTATACCCTGATTTCCTTATCTTCTCTGATTGCTCTAGCTAGGACTTCCAACACTATGCTGAACAGGTGAGAGTGGGAAGCCTTGTCTTGTTTTGGTTTTCAGGGTAAATACTCCCAATTTCTATCCATTTGGCACTGTGTTGACTGTAGGATTATCGTAGATGGTTCTCACTATTTTGAGATATGTTCCCTCTTTGCCTAGGTGTTCAAGGGTTTTTAATCAAGAAGGGATGCTGGATTGTTGCCTGTGGGAGACAGAATCATCCCTCCTCAGTTTCGTCGTCAAAGCACAACACAGAGACTCAGAGATCGGAGAAATGAAGCAGCTCTTTTTATCTCATTCTTGCAAGAATTGAGTGCCTCTCGGGTGAGCAGGCACACCAAGGCAGTCACAGTCAGTGTGCAAGTCTCTCCCCTGGTTCCTCATTGGCTGAGTACTTCAGAGGTTACATTTCCTGGACATCGTCTAAGCAATAATTTTATACAAATAAGGTAAAACTCAAGCAGTTTCTACACAAATAAGGTAAAAATACATGTTTCTGAATTCTGATTGGGTCTCAATGCTCACCAAAGAAGCCTGCCAAAAGAGAAAGCCTGCTAAGAAAAGAGGAAGAACCAGTGAAGTAACAAATCACCATTTTGAAAATGAATCACCATTTTGTTTCTTACAGTTCCCTCCTCTTTTATCTTTAAGTAGTTTTGATTTCGTTTTCATTATAATTCAAGTGTGTTTCAAATTTTTCTAATAGTTTCTGATTTTCTTCCTCAAAATTTATTTAGTTTCTATTATCATGAGATTATTTGGGGAATTATCCATGGGCATTTGTTTATTAATAGCAATTTCTATAAGTTTTTGGACTAAGCATCTAACACAGGGAATTATTCAGCAACCTACGGCTGTTAATATTCCCACTACAATCATAAGAGGGGTTAAGACTGAGGCTATCATTCCCTTCTATTTTTTTTAAAACGACTTTCTAACTAATTTGTAAAAGGATCATCAATTCCAGAATTTTCGGCCAATTCATTGGCCAGAGTAGTTAGCCTTTGTAGCGCCTTGGTGATAGTTCCACCAGGTGCTGTGTTATTTGGAATAAAAGTACAATATTCACGCCAATATAACATATACTCCCTTTTCTCTGCTTACATCATATCTAAAATCATACTGTTTTTCTAAATCATTCAGCTGGTGGCATTCAGTTGCTCTGCAATTTCTCTGATAGCATCTCTTATAATTAATAAAACTTTTTTGGTTATAGAAATGTAATTAACCCAATCTACATTCTTATTAACAGTTGACCACCAGAAGAGCATAGACTCAAATCCTGCAACTATTTAGAGGATGAATTCGTTGGGGACTCCTCTAGCATTGATATATATGTTGGGATCAAGTGATCCTTGCAATGAACTTTTACTTCTTTTTTGAGGATGAATTTTTAGGTTGGAGCAAAATACCAAGGTGAATGGGATGAGTAATTGAATCAAAAAATAGGTTCCAGCCCATTTGGGTGGTAACAGGTCTCCTTCCTCCACAGTACCACCAAACATCTGCTCGAGGGATGTTAAAGTGAGAGTAGTTGCTCTCATGTACCTCTGAGACATACTCCTTCCCCCAATCTGGAGAGACATGAGGAGTGATTCAATTTACCTGTACAAAAGGAAGGGATTATCTTCAAATCTGGCTTCTGTAAGGCAGGGTGAAGCAAGGAAAGGCTCTTGCTTGTCTCATTTCCTCATGCATCCTTGTCTTGGAATAGGGCTAACATACAACTCATTCTGACGGAGTTTGTATCCCAGCCAATGGAGAATGGAACCACTTGAGCCTGCAACCATGCATAGTAATCACTCTTATTTAGAGTGGATACCATAAATTTTATCCATTCCATCCAGGCATTTGTTTGCTTATAACCAGTTTCGAGTACTATAGTTTGTTTTAAATCTTTAATTTCAACTATACTTACATTTGTGGGAACTTTGCTAGGGAGATTATAATAATCATTGGGGTTTGGGGTTGGTTTCAGTGTATCTACAGCTACAGTGTACCTACAGCTAAAAGAAGGGTTAAACATCCTTGAGGGTCTCTTCTTGAAACATTGGCTCCCAATCCATAAACTCAAGGCGCCATCTAGGGCTTTTGATCTAAAGTAGCAAAATCTTTAATAGACATATAGGGTTACATTCTAAATCACTACGGCTGCTGGTGGAATTCCCTTAGATAAGTGTATTTTGGGTTTCAAGGACTGTAGGGGCTTCATTGTTTTCTGGGGGTAGTCGTCCAACCTTGAATTTGGGTAGTTCACCATACGTCATCCCAACTGGGACAGGGGCTTTGGTGGATTTGGGGAGGACCCTCAAAGTTTTCAAAATCTAAATCCTCCTAACCTATATTTGGCTCAGGACAAAGATCTTTGTCTGCCTGAGATAATTGTTTTTGCTTCTCCAGGTTTCCATAAAGCAAAATTTGATATGCATCAAATTTTATAGTTTGAGGTGATGCTGTTTTAGTTACATTGATTATCAAATTAGTGCAAAAGGGATAAGGCTCACCTTTGGTTGCTTGTATATTAATGACCCATAAAACTACAATAATAATAGAGGTCAGCCGGGCTTGGTGGCTCAGCCTGTAATCCCACACTTTGGGAAGCTGAGGTGAGTGGATTGCCTGAGCCCACAGATTTGAAACCTGCCTGGGCAACTTGGCGAGACCTCATCTCTACAATAAATCAAAAAAATTACCCGGGTGTGGTAGCACGCACCTGTAGTTCCAGCTACTTGGAAGGCTGAGGCGGAAGGATCGCCAGAGCCCAGCAGGTTGAGGCTGCGGTGGCCGGGAGCGG
>NW_007248866.1:639974-643390 GCF_000164805.1 Carlito syrichta
GGAGCGGCCACTGCACTCCAGTCTGGGCGACAGAGTGAGACTCCGATTCAAAAAAAAAAAATAGAGGTCTGCAAGTAATTATATATTTAGGTAGTTCTTAAGGGAGAAAACAGTCCCATAGGCATTCAGAATTAAGAGGCCCTTATCATAAACATTTAATAAAACAGATAGGAAAATAAAAGTAGTCACTATAGGTACAGCCATAAGGAGAACACCAAGAACATTCATGGAGACTAAATTTTAAATAAACTTTTTCTTATTTTTATCTTTAGAGGTTCTATTTGAGGGATTTCCTACCAATCTTATCTCTCTTTTACCATAGATCCTGTTTTTGATTTCTTGATTTGGGTATGATATGTCCACCCCGTTTCTGCTGTTCAGACAGCCATTTCAGTAGTCAGGAGCACCTGGTATGGTTCTTCCCAGTTTGGTTGGAACTTGGTTTCCTTCCACGTCTTGATCAACATTCAGTCACTAGGGTGAAAATGGTGAACTGTGAACTCAAGAGGAGGAGTTTGAGCAAGGAGTCCTTTTTAAGTTAATGGAAGATAGGGTAGAGGAGATGGCTGAAATATATTCTCTTAAAAATTGATTTTTAGGCTGGGCTTGGTGGCTCAGCCTGTAATCCTAGCACTTTGAAAGGCCGAGGCGAGTGGACTGTCTGAGCCCGTGAGTTCAAGACCCACCAGGGCAACTTGTTGAGACCTCGTCTCTACAATAAATAAAAAACTAGCCGGAAGTAGTAGCACACACCTGTATTTCCGGCTACTTGGAAGGCTGAGGCAGAAGGATAGCCAGAGTCCAGCAGGTCGAGGCTGCAGTGGCCTGGAGAGTGTCACTGTACTCCAGTCTGGGAGACAGAGTGAGACTCCAACTCAAAAAAAATAAAATTGATCTTTGGTTTCCAGGATTGGTAAATCTGTTGTTCTTCCTAGATAGAGCAACCCATATAATTGTCCATAGCGTGACAAACCCAAATTCCTTCGAGGGGCTGCTCTTATTTGGTGGAGAGCTATAAGAAGACATCTGACCCAGGGCAACTTTATTTTTAACATTAGTGTAGTTATATGGGTCTTTAGAGTTTGGTTCATTTGCTCTATCTGTCCTGAGGATGATGGATGCCAGGGTGTATTAAAGTCCCATTGTATTTAGAAGGCTATTGTAATGCCTTGTAATACCTTCGAGGTAAAATGGCTTCCACTATCTGAATCAACGTTTTCTCTAAGACCATATCTAGGGATTACCTGTTCCCAAAGTATTTTTATTACAAATCCTGTTGTACCTGTTGTTGTTGGATATGCTTCCATCCACCTAATAAGATGATCAACAATTTCTAATAGGTACTTAAGTTTTCCAACCTTGGGCATTTCAGTGAAATCAATTTGTATACTTTGGAAGAGTCTTAATCCAGGAGGTTTCCCCCTTTTAATGATCTCCTGGTTATCCTTTTATTATTTTCTGACAAATTATACACCCTTCACAGATTTGTTTAGCAATAATATAAAAACCTACACATCCATAGGTTTTTAAGAGTGCGTTACATATTACTTGAGTTCCCCAATGACTTTCTTTATCCAATATAGTCATTAATTCCCTAATAATTGGTTTGTTAACCGTCACTCGTCCATTGGGGAGGATCCACCTCCCCTCCTTGTTTGGAGCAGCCCCTGCTTTTCCTATCTCTTCTATTTCCTTCTCTCACCCATACTTTAGGCTAATTGGTTGTTGCTGTTGTTGATGATTTTCCTCTGTGAGAAATGCCATTTGGACCTTCAGTTACCTTGTTCTATTCCTACATTAAGGCCCATTTGGACAATGAGGTCTCTGTCTAGGAGATTTATTCTTGCTTCTGGGACAAATAAAAATGACCCTGTCGTTTTCTCAGTTTTTATAATCATGGGTTCAAATATAGGAACCTGAAATCCTTCTTTTATTCTAGAGACTGGAAGCTTTTCTGGTAAAAATTGAACATGTTGGGGCTGGGAGTTTAGAGAGGAGTAAGCTGTCCCAATACCAATGGGGAAGCTAGTGTCCTCCTCATTAGGCCCCACCTTCACATTTATCAAGGATTCCTGGTGGGGTCTGATAAAGGGGAACCCCTGACCTCCCTATTCTTCATTTAGTGCCATAAGGAAGACTTTCTTTTTTTTCAATTCAGGACAATCTCTCTTGAAATGCCCTATTTTCTTTCAATGATAATATCTAGCTCCCTTTTGATTAAAGTCCCTTTTCACAGTTCCTTTTGGATGAAAACTTCCTTTAGACTGTTCCTTTTGATAACCAGATTTTTGCCCGGGAGGGGGTCTCTCGTTTTTTTGGTTTTTGTTTTTGTCTGTTATTTTTTTTTTCTGACTACCCTTTCTACAGTGCTTACCCCATGATCCTAGCTTTTTGTTTTTACTTTTCCCCATCTCTTTTAGCAAACACCTTTTGTGCTTCTCTTAACAATTCCTCAATAGGTTTTCATTCCATCCCTCCAGCTTGTGTAACTTTCTTGCAATGTCTGGCCAACTTTTTATAACAAAATTAACCTTTAGAAGACCCTGTCCTACAAGGTTTTCTGGGTTTAAACCTGAATACTTTCTCATTTGATCTCTAAGTTGTTATAAAAAGGCCATTGGAGTTTCCGCCTTCTCTTGATGGATTTCAAAGACCTTTGAGACATTTTGGGATTTCGGGGTTGATTCCTTAATTCCTTTAATTATTAATTGTCTCAAATCTTGTATTTTAACTCTATCTCCTGGGTTATTATTATCCCATCTGGGGTCTGTATTTGGATATTTCTGTTTGACTGGTTGTATTCCTGGGCTGGGAGGATGTTCCCATTGCCAGATAGACATAGTAGTCCTTTGAGTCATTACCCTTTTTCTTCATCAGTGACTGGAATATTCATAATAGACATCAGTTCTACCCAGGTGTGTGTGTGTGTATGTATATATATATACACATATATATACACATATACACATATATACACACATATATATACATATATACACACACATATATACATATATACACATATATACATATATACACATATATACATATATACACATATATATACATATATACATATATACACATATATATACATATATATATATTAGGTCGGAAAAATGGATTAACTCAATCAGTTAATCTTAAACGATCATTTATTTTTTATTTTTTATAATCAATATTTTTTATTATGATATTGTGGGGTACAGTTAAGGGTTAGGTATAAAAATATGCTTTGTTCAGGCACCCTTGTTGATAAGAGGTGTCTCCCCCGTCCCCAGACAGACATCCACCACCGTTAATCCCATCTCCCTTCCCCTCGCCCCCCATAATTTCCCACCACTGTCAGTCATTTTCTTATGGTAATACATTGGATGATCAAGGTCCACTATATGAGTGAGAACATGTGATACTCA
>NW_007248866.1:643628-644269 GCF_000164805.1 Carlito syrichta
TTTAGAGCTTTTAGGAATCGCCACATTGCTTTCCACAGAGGTTGCACTAGTTTACACTCCCACCAACAGTGTAGAAGAGTTCCCTTTGCGCCACACCCTCTCCAGGAACTGTTATTTTTTGAGTTATGGATAATTGCCATTCTGACTGGAGTTAGGTGGTTCCTCAGTATGGTTTTGATTTGCATCTCCCTGATGATTAGTGAGGTTGAACATTTCTTCATGTGTCTGTTGGCTGCTCGGATGTCTTCCTTTGAGAAGTGTCTGTTCATATCTTTTACCCACTTTATAATGGGGTTGTTTGTTTTTTTCTTTTCAGCACTTTTGAGTTCTTTGTAGATCCAAGATGTTAAGCCTTTGTCAGACCTGGAGTTGGCAAATACTTTTTCCCAGTCTGTAGGCTGTCTCCCTGCTCTCTTAATGATTTCTTTGGCTTTGCAGAAGCTCATTAGTTTAATGAGGTCCCACTTGTCTATCTTCTCTCATATGACCTGTAGGTTTCGGGTTTTGTTCAGGAATTGGATACCAGTTCCAATTTCCATGAGGGTATATCCTTCATTTTCTAAGGTTCTTATGGTTTGAGGTTTTACATTTAGGTCGCTGATCCATTTGGAGTTAATTTTTGTGTATGGGGATAGATAGGG
>NW_007248867.1:0-1894 GCF_000164805.1 Carlito syrichta
GGCTCAGGCAATCCACTCACCTCAGCCTCCTAAAGCGTGGGATTACAGGCTGAGCCACCGAGCCCGGCTTGCTGTTGCCTCTTTCTGAGACTAGAAGACTGTAGAAGCTGGCTTGAGGTGGAAAAAGGCATATAGACCAGGAATTCACTGTGGGCCTGTTGAGATGTCCTTTAGACAAATCAGTAGAGGCCAAGCATGGTAGCTTATACCTATAATCCCAGTATCTTGGGAGGCCAAGGCAAGAGGATTGCTTGAGTCTAGGAGTTCGAGACTAGCCTGGGCAACATAGCAACACCTTGACTCTGCATAAGGAAACGGAGAAAGAAAAAAAAAGCCCAGGAGAGATGTCAGGTGGGTATGACATCTGAAGATCTAAAATGTCTGGCCTGGGGAAATACACCTGGGAGCTGGCCATGTATAGATGTTATTGAAAGCTATGAGAGGGTATGATCAGCCGGGCTTGGTGGCTCAGCCTGTAATCCCGCGCCTTGGGAGGCTGAGGGGAGTGGATTGCCTGAGCCCGAGGGTTCGAGACCTGCCTGGGCAACTTGGTGAGAACTCACCTCTACAATAAATCAAAAATTAGCCAGCATGGTAGCGCGTGCCTGTAGTTCCAGCTACTTGGAAGGCTGAGGTGGAAGGATCACCGGAGCCCAGCAGGTCGAGGCTGCGGTGGCTGGGAGCGGCCACTGCACTCCAGTCTGGGCAACAGAGTGAGACTTCAACTAGAAAAAAAAAAAAGAGAGGGTACGATCACCAAGGAAGCAAGTGTAGACGGGGGAGGGAAAAAATTTAAGAATTCCATTTACCTGACCTCCAAAGGTCCTCAGACCATGTACCCACCAGCCCTTGAAATATCTAGTATTCCCTTTTTCCCACAATACAGTTACTTCATGGAAATGGCTGCTGACCCTTTTGGGGAAGGATTAGGGGTTTACTACTACAGATACTTGCTGTGGCATTATAGGATTCCTCTCAAGGGGGCCCAGTCCCCCTTTTAGTCATTGACCTCTGGATCTGAGGACTGGCTTAAGCCTGGAAGTGGGGTGAAAGATTGGGATTTTCTCAGTAGCTGTTGACATTAGCATCCTGTTCCCATTTTTTATCTTTCTTTGGTTGTAGCAGGCAAGCAGAGGCATAGTTGCCATAGTCCCTGGGAACATTATGGTCTACTAGCCACAGAACCCTGTGGGCCCAGACTCCTTGGCTGCTACTCTGGTCTTGCTTCTATTTTGATGGTTACGTCAACCAAACCTCTGCCCTCCAGAATTCTGTCTGGGAGCCCAGCTCCAAGGCAGTTTGTGCCCTCGTCAATCCTGCCTCAGAGGTCAGCCTCCTCACTAGTGAATTCCTTCTTGCTGGAGTGAGAGCAGTCTCCCTCCAGAAACACAGTCAGTTGGCTTCTTGTGTCTTACATAATGATTCTATGCTTACAGAGCACATCCTGGAGCCTTTTGTCCCTTCTCAATACCCTGCCAGGACCATTCTGTTATCTCCTTCTCATTTACCAGGTACCACCATTTCTTCCATGCTCTAAGGAGCCATTTCAGTGACATATCAGGACTGGCCAGAACATCACCTCCTGAGTCACAGGAGAGTGGCTCCGTGTCTAAAAACTCTTCCTACTTATATCCTACTCCCTCCCCTTTAGCCCCTCAAGGACCCATTCTTGGGCATGTTCTCCTTGTTTCTGCTGGTATGTGTTGACCATCATCCACAGCAATTTAGGTGGACAATCTCTGTCCTCCCACAGCAAGGACAAGATTTCCCCAGTTGGGCCACAGGAGTCTTGATCCTAGTTATTGGTCTAGAAGCAAACAGAGATAGTGGGGGCAGATCTTGAAGGGAGAGAACTTTAAGGTAGGTCTCCACTTTTGTGGGGCGGGGGGGGGGG
>NW_007248867.1:1921-8101 GCF_000164805.1 Carlito syrichta
GGGGGGACTTCTTTGCATGGCCTCCGGGTAAGAGGAGGCTACTGTCCTTTTACAAGGGGAAATGGGCCACTCCTGCAGATTCAGAGGATTCATGGGAATCTAGAGTTCAAAATTTTTATTAACCAGGCATGTGACGTGTGCCTGTAGTTCCAGCTACAAGGGAGGCTGAGGAGAAAGGACTGCTTGAGCCCAGGAGATCAAGGCTGCAGTGAGCCTTGATTGTGTCGCTGCACTTCAGCCTGTACAACAGAGTGAGACCCCAACTAAAAAATAAAAGATTTTTGAGCTTATCTACCCAGATATCCTCGCCCTAGGTGGCAGTGTCCCACTCTGTACCATGAAAAGGACATATTACAAAGTGACCCCAAGACCAGGTGCAGTGGCTCAAACCTGTAATCCCAGCACTTTGGGAGGCCAAGGCGAGAGGATTACCTGAGTCCAGGGGTTCGAGACCAGACTGGGCAACTTGGCGAGACCTCATCTCTACAATAAATCATAAAATCAGCCAGGTGTGGTGGCACATGCCTGTAGTTCCAGCTGCTTGGAAGACTGAGGCGGAAGGGTCGCCTGAGCCCAGCAGGTCAAGGCTGCAGTGACTGTGAGTATGCCACTGCACTCCAACCTGGGCAATGGGGCTCCAACTCAAAAAATAAAATAAAATAAAATAAAAAAACAAAAACAAAAAAACCAAAGTGATCCCAAAAGAATTGAGAAACCAAAGAAGGAGGTAGATAAATACCGTTTGTTGGTATTGTGTGATTTATTAAGGGAATTTACAGACAGACTTGGTCTTGGGCAGTCGCAAGACATGTAGATCTCTGCACTGTCTCTTCCCAGATCTGAGGCTTTTATACCAAAGGGAAAGAATATGTGTGCTCTGAGCAAGACAATGAAAGGCGACCCTTCAGGACAGACAAGAATGCTATATGTGTTGTAGCCTGTTATTTGTGTGATCACATAAAGATTGACATGTTCTGACACTAGGGATGATAAATGAAGCAGGAATCAGGAGGCCTTCAGGGACTAGGGCTGGTCAGAAGTCAACATGGAGGATAAGCATCCAAGATGGTCACTTTTGTCTCTGCACTCCCTCCCTTCTGTGACCTTGACTTGAGCACAGGTCTTAGCAGAGCTGTCCATTTGGCCTGATTTAGAATTCCACTGTTCTCATCCAGTTCTGGGCCTTGGCCAGCTCAGTTCTCCCTCTGGCTGCAGGACACAAGAGTCTTTAAACACCGCTCTGGAAGCCCCTCCTGGCTTTCACCCTGGGCCGTGAGATGTCAATGGCTGTCCGGAGCTTGTTATTTTCTTCCTTCAGTACGTTGGTGCCACTTTCCTTATGGTTACTATTGTCCCTTGTAGCTCAGACCTTAGGAACATTGCATGAACCAGTGCACCGACTCCCCTACTGGGCCCCATCTCAGTGCAGAAATGAGTCTGAGTAATCGTGATGACTCAACAGGCCAGGTTTAATCACCATGTTCTAGCTATCTGTTGCTGTGTAACAAATTGCCTCAGAGCTTAACTGCAGGTCAGGCACAAGTGGCTCATGCCTGTAATCCCAGCACTTTGGGAAACAAAGATGAGGATTGCCTGAGCCCAGGGGTTTGAGACCATCCTGGGCAAATTGGCAAGACCTCATCTCCACAGTAGATAAAAAAATAAGCCGGGTGTCGTGGCACATGCCTATAGTTCCAGCAATTTGGAAGGCCGAGGTGGAAGGATCACCTGAGCCCAGCAGGTCGAGGCTGCAGTGGCCGTGAGCATGCCACTTCACTCCAGCCTGGGTGACAGAGTGAGACTTCAACTCAAAAAAAAAAAAGAACGGCATAAGACATTAACCATTCTATTATAGCTTATCATTTAGAGGGTCAGGAATTTGGGTTGTGCTCAGCTAAGAGATTCCATTGCTCCACATGGCCTTGACCAAGGTTACTCAGTGGTATCCAGCTGGCCAATGGGCTGGTCTGAGGGGTCCAAGTCACTTCATTCACACATCTGGCATCTTAGCAGGGATGGCTGGGCTAAGTGGGGCTGTCACCTAGAGCACCCACCCAGGCTTTCCCAGTATGTGGTCTTGATTGGCAACTTCTACTGTGGTGTCTCAAGGCTCCCAGAAAATGTTTCAGGTGCAGGAAGTGGGGAAGCTGGCAGTCTTTGAAAGCCTGGACTGAATCATGTCTGGTCAGAGTAGTAACAGAGCCCAAACTTAGGCACAGAGCCCCATTTCCTACCAAGAGGAATGGCAGATCACTCACATCCATCATTCCCCCCCAACCCCTGCTAACATCAGCAACTGGGTCCTTACTGCCAGCCAGCTGGCAAGTCTTCCAATTCCAGAATCCAATTCTGAGAATCTATCTCTTAGGACCCTTCCGGTGACAACTGTTTTAGAGTGGGCTCTCCCAGGAGCAGATCTTGGGGCAAGGATTGGTAGGAGCAAGTATTTATTTGGTGGGTGATCCCAGGAAACATCACTAAGGGAGTTTGGTTCCAGCACTCTCCCTTGTGTAGATGGACAACCTGTGTCTCTTCCTTCCTCTAGCCTTTGAAACCCACTATTTAAGTCCTTGTGATCAACCAATGCCTTTAGGGTACCTAAAGCTTCACTGCTAGTTTAACATTCCAGTATCTACATTCATATTTGTAGCTGGAGTTATTCCTTATTTTCATGTGAGTACAGCTATGGAAGGAAGGTCTCTTGTTATGTGAAGAATTCCTAGGTGTTTTGTGAGGGGAAGGTTTTCCATATTACTTAGTTCTCACCCGGGCACAGTGGCTCACGCCTGTAATCCTAGCACTTTGGGAGACTGACCAAGGGGATAGTCTGAGCCTAGAGGTTTGAGACCAGCTTGGGCAACATGGCAAGACTTCATCTCTACAGTAAATCAAAAATATTAGCTGGGCATGGAGGCGTGCACCTGTAGTCCCGGTTCCTTGGGGGGCTGACGCAGAATTGCTTGAGCCCAGCAGGTAGAGGCTGCGGTGGCTGTGATCGAGCCACTGTATTCCAGCCTGGGTGACAGTGAGATCCTGACTCAAAACAAAACAAACAAAAAACCCGTATTACTTAGTTCTTCTCATCACAGTGAGCAAAAGTCCTATTATTTCAACTTCAAATTGCCGCTACAGTAGACTTTTTTCAAAGGTGGCCACCAACAATTCATTCCATCCTTGGACATGGCTGCCACTTCTCCCATCAAGGGTGGGGGCAGTTCTGTTTCCCTTCTTGAATCTGGCCATCTTGTGACCAACAGAATGTAATGGAAATGATGTATTGGGACTCTTAAGCCCGGGATCATTCCACTCTCTCGGGATCCAGACACCAAGTAAGGCAGCTTGACCTAACTTCTGAAGACAAGAGACCAAAGAGAGAGGCTGCCAGTTGAGGTGGCAGTCACAGGAATCAGGCTGCATCTGATGTTCTAGCCCCAGCAGAACCGACGAGATGCAGTTACATGAGTGACCCCAGCTAATACCATGTGAAGCGATCTTAGAGGGATTAGCCATCCCTATTAAATCCTGCCCAAGTTCAGATACAGAGAAAACAAATTATTCTTGTATCAAGCCACTACGTTTTAATAAAAGCTTTATTGACATACTTTACATACCATAAAATTCACCCTTTAGAGTCTCTAACTGGCCAGGTGCGGTGGCTCATGTCTGTAATTTCAGCACTTTGAGAGGTGGAGGCTAGAGGACTGCCTGAGCCCACTGGTTCAAGACCAGCCTGAGCAACAAGGCGAAACCTCATTTCTACAATACAAAATTCAGCTGGGCATGGTAGTGCATGCCTGTGGTTCCAGCTACTTGGAAGGCTGAAGCAGGATTACCTGAGCACAGCAGGTCAAGGCTGTGGTGGCCATGAGTGTGCCATTGCACTCCAGCTTAGGTGACAAAGTGAGACTCCAACTCAAAAATAAAGTATCTAACTTAATGATGTTTATTGTATTCATGAGGTAGTGTCATGTATCTGTTGTTTTGTGGATGTCCAGTTGTCCCTGTACCATTTGTTGGGAAGACTATTCTTTCCCCTTCTGAATTATCTTGGCACCATGTTGAAAACTGACCGGATATGAGGTCTTACTTCTGGACTCCCCATTCTATTCCATTTATCTGTTTATCTGTATGCCAGTACCCCACTGTCTTGCTTACTGAGCCTCTGTGGCAAAATCTGAAATCAGGAGTATGAGTCCTTTCAACTCTCTTCTTTTTCAAAACCGTTTTGGCTCCTCTTTTCTTTTTTTCTTTTTATTTTTTGAGTTGGAGTCTCACTCTGTGACATGCTCCTGGTCACCGCAGCCTCGACCTGCTGGCCTCAGGCAGTCCTGCCTCAGCCTTCCAAGTAGCTGGAACCACAGGTGCACACCACCACGCCCAGCTTTCTTTTGGTTGTTGTTTAATTTATTGTAGAGATGAGGTCTCACCATGTTGCCCAGGCTGGTCTCGAATCTGTGGGCTCAGGCAATCCTCTTGCCTCTGCCTCCCAAAGTGCTGGCATTACAGGGATGAGCCACCGCATCCAACCTTGTTCTACAAAATTTTAAGAGGAGGCGTTGACATCTCCAAATGTGTGGATTTGCTATTCTTTTAAATTTTTTCTTAGTTTTTTTTCCTCTCTGCAGAATTCAGTCTAGGATTTGCTATTCTTCTTTCAATCATTTTTACATCACATTTTGCAGTTCTGTTGCTTGGCAAATACACATTTAGGATTGTAATGTCTTCCCGGTAGAATGACCCATCTTCCATTATTCAATGTCCCTTTCTATTCCTGGTAACTTTCTTTGCTCTAAAGCCTAATAAGGCTGGGCATGGTGGCTCACACCTGTAATCCTAGCACTTTGGGAGGTTGAGGCAGGAGGATCACTTGAGCTCAGGAGTTCAAGACCATCCTGGGCAACATAACGAGATCTCATCCCTAAAAAATAAAATAAATTAGACGGGCACAGTGGTATGTGCTTGTAGTCCTAGCTACTCAAGAGACTGAAGCAGGAGGATCGCCTGAGCCCAGAGGTCAAGGTTGTACTGAACTATAGTTGTGCCACTACACTCCAGCCTGGGCAACAGTGAGACATCTACACACAAAAATATTTTTTTAAAAAAGACATACTGTAAAATAGAAGGAAAAACATTTCCTAACTATCCTGTCTACAAGAAACTCACTTCAAATATTACAGTAAAAGGATGAAAAAAAAAATCAGGTTGGGCAGGGTGGCTCACGCCTATAATCCCGTACTTTGGGAGGCCAAGGTGAGAGGACTGCCTGAGCCCACGGGTTCCAGACCAGCTGAGGCAACTTGGCGAGACCTCATCTCCACAACAAATCAAAAAATTAGCTAGGCATGGTGGTGCTACTTGGAAGGCTGAGGTGGAAGGATCACCTGAGCCCAGCAGGTTGAGTCTGCAGTAGCTGTGAGCATACCACTGCACTCCAGCCTGGGCGACAGAGTGAGACACCAACTCAAAAAAAGAAAGAAAGAATATATCTTGTGAACATTAATCAAAAGAAAGAAGAGTGGCTATATTAATAACAGATTTATTAGACTGTTTTTGAGTCTGGTATATTTTGACCATTTACATTTAATGTACTTAGTGATACATTAGAGCTTAAGTCTCTGGTTTTTTCTTATTCTTTTTTTTTTTTTTGCCTTTTTGTGAATTATGTGAACATTTTTTAGAATCAATCCATTTTGACTTTATAGTATTCTTGGGTTACAGTATTTATTTTTAGTAGTTGCTCAGAACTACATTATATATAAAGAAACAGTATATCGTCATCAACATTTTATATTCTTACATACATTCATACATATAGTTCTCCTAAAGTGTAGAAAACTCCCCTTATATACTTTACCCCATTTTTTTTTTAGTTGGAGTCTTACTCCGTTGCCCAGACTGGAGTGCAGTGGCACACTGCTGGCCACTGCAGCCTCTGTCCACTGGGCTCCGGCGATCCTTCCGCCTCAGCCTTCCGAGTAGCTGGAATTACAGGCGCGTGCTACCACACCCAGCTAATTTTTTTGATTTATTGCAGAGATGAGGTCTTGCCAAGTTGCCTGGGCGGGTCTCAAACGCACGGGCTCAGGCAATCCACTCACCTCGGCCTCCCAAAGCACTGGGATTACAGGCTGAGCTACCAAGCCCGGCTTTACCCCCATTTATAAAATAATTAGCAAAGAT
>NW_007248868.1:0-526 GCF_000164805.1 Carlito syrichta
GTGTGGGGTGGTGTGTGTGTGTGTGTGTATGTGTCCAGACCTCACAGTCAGAGACAGTCACAGAAAACCAACTCCAGAATCGGAGGGGGGAACCACACCCCAAGTTGGAGGGAGGGGAAAGCCAGATCCCTGAGTCGGAGGGGATGGGGAAGCCAGATCCCAGAGTCGGAGGGAGGAGTCAGATCCCAGAGTTGGAGGAAGGGGGAGAACAGACCCAGAGTCAGGGGAAAAGGAGGATGGTGATCCCAGGGTCGAAGGAGGCGGGGGCCTGGCCCCCAGGTCAGAGGGAGGAGAGGGCTGAACCCCAGGGTCAGCAGAGGGGGTCGGATCCCCTGGGGTGCCGGGCCGACTCCCAGGAGGGCCGCGCGAGGGCGGGGCGCGGAAGGATCCGGGCGGGTCGTGCTGCGCCGCCCCGGGTATATCTGACCCACGTCTCCGGAGCAGCCTCATTGCGCGTCCTCAGCTCACGGTCTCTCTGCACGCTCCCACGCCGCCGCCCCCGCTCCGCCCCGCCCCGCCATCCCGG
>NW_007248868.1:1730-4148 GCF_000164805.1 Carlito syrichta
TAGCCCATTGTGAGAAGGGGCGGGGCTAATCCAACTGTTAGCTGTGAGGTGGCGTGTTGATGGGACAAAAGGGCGGGGCCTCTGGGGAATCGGGGCGGGCGGGGCTCAATAAAAATGAAGGGCGGGACTTAGACAGAGGTCACAAAAGTTGAAAGAGAGGAGTGGGAGTTGAGTGGATAACATTGATGAAAGCCTGGGCCTGGGGGAATTCCCCCATCACTGATTTGGGATAGGAGCTAGGAAGGAAATGGGGCCTAAAGGGAATATTTTAGTGGGTGGAAGAAATTCCTCTGGGATTTAGCATTTTTTTAAAATGAAGAATATTATGAGGCAAATGGAGGGGCTTAAAGTAATTCCCTTGGGAGACCATTCGGTTTTTGTAACGGGGGAAGGGATGAGACCTGGGAATAGTGAAGAAGATAGGACCAGAAGGGAATTCCCTTGGGAGTGGGTGGGGCCCAGAGATGGGGGGGAAGACCGATTTAGAATTCTGAGAGGGTGAGGCTTAGTACCAAATCCTGATTGAAATGGTGAGGGAGGAGCCCCCGGACCTGGGGATGTGGATCGTGGTCCTAGGATTTTGACTGGTGGGTGAGACCTGCCTCCGACCCCACCCACTCTCGTCTCACACCTGCAGGTCCTCCACTTCCGCCTTGGTGCCTGTCTTCGTCCAGCTGAGTGACCTCCAGAGTCTTCTCCCAGCTGCTGGTGCAGCCTCTTCCATTGCCCTCGGGGCTCAGCGCCTGTTCTACAGCCATGTCACTCCTGGCGACCCTGGGGCTGGAGCTGGACAGGGCCCTGCTCCCAGCTAGTGGGCTGGGCTGGCTCGTAGACTATGGGAAACTCCCCCTGGCCCCTGCCCCCCTGGCTCCCTATGAGGTCCTTGGGGGAGCCCTGGAGGGTGGGCTTCCAGGGGGCGGAGAGCCCCTGGCAGGTAAGGGCAGGTAAGGGTGGAGGTGGGGTCAGCTGTGGGGTGGGGGCAGGGGAAAAGGGGGAAAGGAAAATCCATTCATTCACTCAATATATAATTTATTGAATGCCTACAATGTGCCAGGCACTGTTTCAGGTACTGAGGATACAGCTGGGAACAAGAGGCACTTGATCCCTGCCTGCCTTCTGCTCCCACTCTAGTGGGGAAACACAAGAGACACATACATGATGTTGTATCGGCATGAGTGGAAAACACTGAGCTGCTGAGCTAAAAAATTACACAGAGGACAACTTAGAGTGGGTAGTCAGGAAACCTTCTCCCGTAGAGAACATGTGGACTGAGGCCTAAAGGGTGGGAAGGAACAAACATTGAAAACACCCAAGGGAAGAGCATTTCAGATGGAGAATGCATATGCAGAAGCCCTGAGGCAGAAATTATCTTTTTCATTACTGTATCAAAAATGCTTGGCACATAGTGGGGTTTTAATAATTTATGAATAAAGATAAGATGGGTTGTATGTGTGTGTATGTATGTGGACTCGGTTGCCTTTTAAGAATAAGCTAGAATAGAGACACCCCAGGTATAGGGTACTCAGTAAAGGAGATGAATGAGTGGTTGGAGAAGTGGTTGGTTGAATGGTTTTTTCTATCATTGGCTACTTTCCTTGTTGGTTGTTTGGTCAACTGGCTCATGGGTTGGTTGGTTTGTGGGTTGACAGATTGATTTGGTTGGTTGACTGGTTGGCTAAATGGTTGACTGGTTTGTTTTCTTTTTTTTTCTTTTCTTGAATTGGAGTCTCACTCTGTCGCCCAGGCTGCAGTGCAGTGGCACGCTTACGGCCACCACAGCCTGGACCTGCTGGGCTCAGGTGATCCTTCTGCCTCAGCCTTCCACGTTGCTGGAACTACGGGATCGTTACCACGCCTGGCTGATTTTTGTATTTATTGTAGCGATGAGGCCTCACCAAGTTGCCCAAGCTGGTCTCGAACCCCTGGGCTCATGCAGTCCTCTCACCTCGGCCTCCCTAAGTGCTGGGTTTACAGGCTTGAGCCACCACACCCAGTCTGGTTCACTGGCTTCTTTACTGATTTGGTGACTGGTTTGGTGACTCACAGGTTGGTTGTTTTACTGAATGAAAGGGACAAATGTGCCTGAAGGAGACAGACATGAGTGAGAGAACCTGATGAGATGGAGGGTGGGAACTCAGGGAATCTTATGTCTGCCCTTCAATCCAGGTGATGGCTTCTCTGACTGGATGACTGAGCGAGTTGATTTCACGGCTCTCCTCCCTCTGGAGCCCCCCTTGCCCTCAAGTACCCTCCCCCCACCTTCCCCATCCCCACCTGACCTGGAAGCCATGGCCTCCCTTCTCAAGAAGGAGCTGGAACAGATGGAAGACTTCTTCTTGGACACCCCTCTCCTTCCGCCATCCTCCCCACTGCCACTGCCGCCACCGCCAGGGCCTGCCCTCCCCCTGCCCCTCCCCC
>NW_007248868.1:4199-29198 GCF_000164805.1 Carlito syrichta
CCTCCTCCTCCCCAACCCTGTCGCCCAGCCCCCTACCCCCATCCTGCCACCACCCGAGGGGACCGCAAGCAAAAGAAGAGAGACCAGAATAAGTCTGCAGCTCTGAGGTACCGCCAGAGGAAGCGGGCGGAGGGCGAGGCCCTGGAGGGCGAGTGCCAGGGGCTGGAGGCAAGGAACCGGGAGCTGAGGGAGAGGGCGGAGTCCGTGGAACGAGAGATCCAGTATGTCAAGGACCTGCTGATCGAGGTCTACAAGGCCCGGAGCCAAAGGACCCGCACCTGCTAGAAGGGCAGGGGCCTGGGCTCGGGGTGGGGAGGCTGGACTTCAACTCTGGCTCCATCATCCCCCTGCCTCTGGCTTTTTTTTTTTGAGTTGGAGTCTCACGCTGTCACCCAGACTAGAGTGCAGCAGTGGTGTGATCATGTCTCACCTGGGCCCAAAGCAATCCTCCTGCCTTAGCCTCCCGAGTAGCTGGGACTACAGGCGCACACCATTAGACCTGGCTAATTTTTAAAATTATTTTTAAAAATAGAGATAAGGTCTTGCTGTGTTGCCCAGGCTCAAACTCCTAGGCTCAAGCAGTCCTCTTGCCATGGCCTCCCAAGTGCTGGGGATTGCAGGTGTGAGCCACTGCAACCGGCCGGGCTAAGTTTTTGTAGAGACAAGGTCTCCCCATGTTGGCCAGGCGGGTCTCTCTGCTTTTATCCTTATCACCTCTCTTGCCATTTCTGGATTTGCTCCCTCTTCCCTCCCCAGGATGGAGGAATGTTTGGTCTTAGTCAACACCTACACCCTTGAGTAACAGCCCAGGCAACCAAGGGGCACAGGGCACGCAGGAAGCAGCTGGAAGCTTGTTTACCCAGTCTCTCGAATCTCACATCTAGGTTTTTGCAGGTGGCTCTGGGAGACAGGTAGAGGTGCAGTGGGCTGAGGCAGGGAGGCGATGAGGGATGACCGTGCAGAGGAGGGTGGAAGTCAGCGAGGGCTGTGAGGAGACCCGTGTTACATCAACAAAAAAGCAAGCTGGATGTCTTGGGGTTACTGTGTCTGGGGCGGGAGTTGAAAGGTAGCCAAGTTCGCAGAGTGGATGGATGGGAGGAAGGGCCAGGGACAACCATAGTTGGTGACTGGGTGTTCATGTTAGCTCTGGGAGAAAATCAGTGTTTTATGAAGGTGTTGGGGGAGGGACTACATCTGGGTGAGGGAGGATGGGGACTGATATGTTTGGGGGCTGTGAGCAGAAATAAAACAAAACATTTCCTCTGGCCTGTGCGTCTTTTCTTTGAGAGAAGCTAGGGAGAGGGTGGTTTTAGGTCAAAGCAGCAATAAAGGTAACATAGCTTGGACAACGGAGCAAGACCTCGTCTCTACAAAAAATAAAAAAATTAACCAGGTGTGGTGGTGCACACCTGTAGTCCCAGCTACTGGAGAGGCTGAGGCGGGAGGATCACCCGAGCCCAGGAGGTCACGGTTGCAGTGAGCCATGATCATGCCACTGACCTCCAGCCTGGGCAAAAAAGTGAGACCTTAACATTTCAAAAAACCAGATAATTTTTATTCATTGTCCAACACACATGTTTGGTAAGGCCCAGAACAAGCAAGATGCGACTGACTGCACTGGTAAAGACACAACAACCCACTTTTTTTTTTTAAGAGACAGAATCCTATTCTGTTTTTCAGGCTAGAGTGTGAGATCATAGCTCACTGTGAACTTGAACTCCTGGGCTCAAGCAATCTTCCTGCCTCAACCTGCTGAATAGCTGGGACTACAGATGTACACCCTCACACCTGGCTAACATTTTTATTTTTTTATTTGTATTATTATTTTTTTTTTAGTTGGGAGTCTCTGTCGCCCAGGCTGAAGGGCAGTGGCACGCTCATGACCACTGCAGCTTTGATCTGCTGGGCTCAGGCGTTCCTTCTGCTTTAGCTTTCTGAGTAGCCGGAACTAAGGTGCATGCTACCACACCCGGTCAATCTTGTGATTTATTGGAGAGACAGGTCTCAAACCCACGGGCTCAGACAATCCACTCATCTTGGCCTCCCAAAGTGCTGGGATTATAGGCTGAGCCACCAAGCCTGGCCTCTTTTTTTTTTTGAGTTGGAGTCTCACTCTGTCGCCCAGACTGGAGTTCAGTGGCCGCTCCCGGCCACCGCAGCCTTGACCTGCTGGGCTCTGGCGATCCTTCCGCCTCAGCCTTCCATGAGCTGGAACTACAGGTGTGCGCTACCACGCCTGGCTCATTTTGATTTATTGTAGAGATGAGGTCTCGCCAAGTTGCCCAGGCGGGTCTCGAACCCGCAGGCTCAGGCAGTCCACTCGCCTCAGCCTCCCAAAGGCGCGGGATTACAGGCTGAGCCACCAAGCCCGGCTTTTTTTTTTTTTTTAAATATATCTTTTGAGTTGGGATCTCACTCTGTTGCTCAGGCTGGAGTGCAGTGGTATGATTATGACTCACTGCAGGCTCGATCACTTGCACTGAGGTGATCCTTCTCCCTCAGGCACATGCCACCACATCCGGCTAATTTTGACTTTTCTTTACAGATGAGATCTTACTATGTTGCCTAGGCTGGTCTTAAACTCCTGGGCTCAAATTATTCTCCTGCCTCGGCCCCCCAAAGTGCTGGGATTACAGGCTGGTCCAGGCATCCTTCTCAGCTTTACACAACCTTCACCCATGACCACCCAGACATATCAGACCTGACCACTTTGCAGGTTGGTGTGGAATTGTTATGACCTGATCCAATAAATTGGCTGTTTTCCCTTGCAGCCAATCAAAGACAAGAGGCAGAGATTGGGAGTGTTTAATTTCTATAACCAGGTTATAGGGAGATGGATCGTCATTGTTGCGAAAAAACCCGCTCCAAACTACACAAATTCATTCCAGCATTTATACCCCAAATTCATAGCCCTTCACCCACCCCGAGTTTAAAACCGACATGCAGTTTTAGCATGACTTGAGATTTACATGGACATCTTTTGATATGAGACCATTGATGTGACAAAATCTCCTGGTCATGCTGACAATTTTATTTATTTTTAATTTTTAAAATGTGGTGTACAATTCAGGGTTAGGTATACAGATGTTCATTATGCAGGTACCCTTGTTGATGAGGTGTGCTCCTCCCTCCCCTGGCAGTTTCCTTCAACTGCCAATCCCACCCTCTCTCCCCAGCAAGTTCCCACGACTGCCAATCCCTTTCTTATGGTATTATGACAATCGTTCAAGGCCCGCTTATGAGTGAGAATATGTGGAACTCAGTTTTCTGTTTCTGTGATAGATTACTGAGTATGATAGACTCTAAATCCGTCCAAGTTGCTGTGCAGTTCATGTTTTTCCTTTATGGCTGCATAATATTCCATTTTGTGTATGTACCACATTTTAAATTCAGTCCAACTTTGATGGGCAGCATGGTTGGTTCCATGTTTTTGCTATTGTGAATAGAGCTACAACAAACATACATGTGCAAGTATCTTTTTTGTAGAATGATTTGAGTTCATCCGGGTATTTTCCCAATAGGGGGACTGCTGGGTCATATGGAAGGTCAATTTTTAGTTCTTTCAGAAATTGCCACACTGTTTTCCCATGTTGACATTTTAGATAGCATTCCGGGATTTACAACATATTCTTTTACAGTTTTTTTTTTTAGAGGAGGGGGCAGAAAATGGCAATATTTGGAAGGAAGAGAAAGTCACTACATTTAAAATGACAGCTTTAAATTGTTTTAAAACACAATTGTAACAATCTCCTATTCCCAGAGCCCTGGCCCATACCAATCCGATGTCCTCATGTTCACAGCTGAAGGGGGCTAGGGGTGGGCAGTGCCCACTCCGGCCTTTCAGACACACCCCTGCTGGCCTTAGACTGCTCTCCTCATCATTAGGTGATCTGGCTTGCACGACTGTTTCTTCAGCACCAGCAATGGCTGCTAGATAAGACTGGCCAGTCAGACAAGGCCATACTAGGAGAGGAGAAGGGGGGTTAAGCATGGGGGAGAAAGAATCTGCACTTTTACATTCAAATGGCTTCTACATTCAGCCTGACTCAATTACAAAGAACACAAGTTTTTAAGTCTTTTCTAAATGACTTTTTGTTGGTTTGTTTGTTTTCTGGTTTTTGTTTTGTTTTTTGAGTTGGGGTCTCACTCCGTCGCCCAGACTGGAGTGCAGTGGCCACTCCCAGCCACCGCAGCCTCGACTTGCTGGGCTCCAGTGATCCTTCCGCCTCAGCCTTCCAAGTAGCTGGAACTACAGGCACGTGCTACCACACCCGGCTAATTTTTGGTTTATTGTAGAGATGAGGTCTCACCAGGTTCCCCAGGCGGGTCTCGAACCTGCGGGTTCAGGCAATCCACTCACCTCAGCCTCCCAAGGTACGGGATTACGGGCTGAACCACCAAGCCCGGCTTAAATGACTTTTTTTTGGGAGGTCAGAGTCTCACTCCCTCGCCCAGGCTGGAGTGCAGTGCCATGCTCAAGGCCACCGCAGCCTCCACCTGCTGGACTAAGGTAATCCTTCGTCTCGGCCTTCCAAGTAGCTGGAATTACTGGCATGTGTCACCATACCTGGCTAATTTTTTGATTTACTGTAGAAATGAGGTTTCGCCAAGTTGCTCAGGCTGGTGTTGAACCCGTGGGCTTAGGCAATCCTCTTGCCTCAGCCTCCCAAAGTGCTGGGATTATAGGTGTAAGCCACTGCGCCCGGCCTTAAATGGCTATTTCAATATAACCAAAATGGCCTCTTTTCAGCCTATAACATTCCCCAGAGCAAAAAGGGCTGAGTTAAACTTTGTCTAATAATGGTGAATGGCCAGGTATGGTGACTAAAATGCCTGTAATCCCAGTACTTTGGGAGGCCAACTTGGGAGGATCACTTGAGGCCAGGAGTTTCAACCAGCCTGAGCAACATAGTGAGACCCCATCTCTACCAAAACAACCAGCAACGACAACAAACCAGTTAAATTAGGAGTGATTTTTGTCTTCCGGGAGTGAGGCAGAAACGGATACTACTGCATCGCTGCTGTGTGGACTTGGGCAAGTGTCTTCACTTTTCTGATTATCTGAAAGTCAGAGAGGCAATCCTGGATCTGAGAGACAGCACCATGTAGAGAGCTATCACCTGGACACTGACCCTTTCTTCATCAGTCTTTCTTTGTGAACTAAAACAAAAACAAAAACAAAAATCACAGGAAGGCAGAGAGTCAGACATCAAAGGATTCTGACTAGCATTTAAAAGAAGGAACAGGCTGGACATCGTGGCTCACACCTGTAATCCCAACACTTTGGGAGAGAGAGGCAAGAGGACTGCCTGAGCCCACGGTGTGAGATCAGCCTGGGCAACTTGGTGAGACCCCACCTCTACAATAACTCAAAAAATTAGCTGGGCGTGGTGGCACGCACCTGTGGTTCCAGCTACTTGGAAGGTTGAGGCGGAAAGATCGTCTGAGCCCAGCAGGTCGAAGCTGCGGTGGCCGTGAGCGTGCCACTGCGCTCCAGCCTGGGCGACAGAGTGAGACTCTGACTCAGAAAAAAAAAAAAAAAAAAAAAGGAACAGAATAGAAAAAAAAGCATCATGGACAGGGTGGTATTTCGTGCAAATATGACACTGTGTGGAGGCTAAATGATTTCCTACTGTGCGTCATGGTCAGAAAGGCGTGGAAGCCACTGGTGGACGGTCCCCAGCTCCGCGGGCTGGTTTTCAGACGACCTCGGGTCCCCACCGGCTCCCCCCTCGCGTCCAGCCGCCGACCCCTCCCACCCCCACCCGACTTTCCCGGTCTCGGCGCGGCGGCGCCCCCTTAGCGGACTCCGCCGCCAGGGGGCGCCCGTGCCCGCCGGAGCGGGTTTTGCTCCGTCCTCGACTCGGAGCATCCTCGCCAGGGAATTCCTTCGGGTCGGGTCTCGCCCGAGGAGCTCCAAGCCCTGACCTCGCGGGTGGGTCCCGGAGCAGAGTCCCGCAGAGGGGCTCAGGCGGCCGGGAAGGGCGTGGCTCTCCGGAGACCCCCGTCCACCCCGTCTTCACTCCACAGTGTGCATTCAGTGCGGCATGCCCGGCGAGGTCTCCCCCCGCCCCCACGAGCTCGCACACCGGGGGGACAGACGAGGGCCGTGCTCGCGACCCGGTCGGTACCAGGAGCCGAGTCCCTGGTGCCCGGCAGCCCGGGATAGAATCCCTCCCGGACATCTCCTGGCCGTGTGACCTTGGGCACCTTGCTTAAGCTCTTCCTGCCTCAGTTTCCTCTGCTGTAAAAGGAAAGTGATCATTGCGGCTGCTTCATAGGGTTGTGAGCACTGCGTGAGTTAACACTGCGTTAGGCTCCCAGAAGGGGGCTGACATGTTTGTTAAAACAGTTTAAAATTCCCATTTCGACCGGGCATGGTGGCTCACGTCTGTCATCCCGTCACTTTGGGAGGCGGAGGTGAGAGGTTTGCCTCAGCTCAGGGGTTCGAGACCAGCCTGGGCAACTTGACGAGACCTCATCTCTACAGTAAATCAAGAAATGAGCCGGGTGTGGTGGCGCACGCCTGTAGTTGCAGCTACTTGGAAGGCTGAGCATGCCACTACATCCTAGCATTTTGGGAGGCCAAGGTGGGAGGATGACTTGAGGCCAGGAGTTTGAGACCAGCCTGGGCAACACAGTGAGACTCCATCTCTCTCTCTCTCTCTCTCTTTTTCTAGTTTTGGTCTCGCTCTGTTGCCCAGGCTGTAGTGCAGTGGCACTATCATGGCTCACCATAACCTCAAACTCCTGAGCTCAAGCAATCTTCCCCCTCTCAGCCTCTCAAGTAGCTGAGATTACAGGAGTATGCAACTACATTCAGCTAATTTTTTGATTTTTTTGTAGAGATGGGGTCTTACTATGCTGGCCAGGTTGATCACAAGCACTCCTCCTCCACTGGCCTCCAAGCGCTGGGATTACAGGTGTGAGTCACAGCACCTGGCCCCCATCTCTATTTATTTATTTAATTTTAATTAATTTTTTTTGAGTAAGTGTCTCACTCTGTCATCCAGGCTGGAGTGCAGTGACATGCTCATGATCACCACAGTCTCGACCTGCTGGGCTCAGACAATCCTTCTGCTCAGCCTTCCAAGTAGCTGGGACTGCAGGCATGTGCCACCACGCCTGGTTAATTTTTTTATTGTAGAGATGAGGTCTTGCCAAGTTGCCCAGGCTGGTCTCAAAGCCCTGGACTCAGGCAATTCTCTCACCTCTGCTTCCCAAAGTGCTGGGACTACAAGTGTGAGCCACCATGCCTGACCTGCTCATCTTTATTAAAAAAACAGCCTGACTCGGTGGCTCAGCCTGTAATCCCGCACTTTGGGAGGCTGAGGTGAGTGGATTGCCTGAGCCTGAGGGTTCGAGACCCGCCTGGGCAAATTGGCAAGACCTCATCTCTACAATAAATCAAAAAATTAGCCAGGCGTGGTAGCACGCATCTGTAGTTCCAGCTCCTTGGAAGACTGAGACGGAAGGATCACCAGAGCCCAGCAGGTCGAGGCTCCAGTGGCTGGGAGCGGCCACTGCTCTCCAGTCTGGGCGACAGAGTGAGACTCCAACTCAAAAACAAAACAAAACAAAACAACAACAACAAGAAAAACCCACCACCACAACAAATGAACCTTGCTAAGCAGGTGTAAATGCTCAGGGGCTAGCTCATCCCTCTGGGCCCTCATGTGCTCCTAGGGGGGACAGGCACCAGCAACTAGGATCTTGTCCAAATCTGTGGTCTCTAAGAACCTCCCGTGTTCTGTGATTCTCTGTGCCTACAAGGAGATGATTGTCAAGTGCAAAGTTAAATAGTACAATTCCCAAAAGGATTTGTTGAGCAGCTCCTGTAGATTGTTTGCTTTGGAGAAAAATAGCGACAAGGCCAGGCACAGTGGCTCATGCCTGTAATCTCAGCCCTTTGGGAGGCCGAGGCAGGAGGATCGCTGGAGCCTGGGAGTTCAAAACCAGCCTGGGCAACATGGCAAGACCTCGTCTCTACAAAGAATAAAAAAATTAGCCAGGGGTGGTGGCAAACACCTGTAGTCCCAGCTATCAGGAGACTGAGGTGGAAGAATAGCCTGAACCCAGGAGGTCAAGGCTGCGATGACCTGTGATCATAACACTGCACTCCAGCCTGGACAACAGAGTTTGATCCTAACTAAAAAAAAATAGTGAAGAATCTTCTGAGTGAATGGATGATGAGTCCTTCATGTGCCTGCTATTTTACTTAACACCAGCTCCCTTATGACATCATGCCTTGGAACTTTCCATGAGGAAAAATGCAATGCTGCCAGTTTTTTGTTTTGTTTTTTTAGTCAGTCTCTGTTGCCCAGGCTGGAGTGCAGTGGCATGCTCACGGCCACAACAGTGTCATCCTGCTGGGCTCCAGCGATCTTTCCACCTCAGCCTTCCGAGTAGCCAGAACTGCCTGGCTATTTTTTTTTGAGTTGGAGTTTCACTCCATCGCTCAGACTGGAGTACAGTGGCTGCTCCCCGCCACCGCAGCCTTGACCCGGCAATCCTTTCCGCCTCAGCCTTCCGAGTAGCCAGAATTACAGGCGTGGGCTACCACGCCCGGCTGATTTTTTGATTTATTGTAGAGATGAGGTCTCGCTGCCCAGGCGGGTCTCGAACCCGCGGGCTCAGGCAATCCACTCACCTCAGCCTCCCAAAGTGTGGATTACAGGCTGAGCCACTGAGCCCGGCCATTGCTGCCAGTTTTGAGTGGGTCCCAGAGCAAGGGAAGGCTCTTCAGCAAGTCCAGGCTGTGATAACAACTCTGCCTTGTGGGCTAAGGAAGCCTCTTCCTGCCTCATCAGGGAACTGCTTTTAATTTGCCCCTAGTAGATTTCTAATATACAATCGTAGGGCACTAAGTGACAATGCTACTCCTGCTGTCCATCAGGACTTGGAGTTACCGGCCCTGTTGTGTTCTAAGGTTGGGCATGGCATGAACCCTCGCTTGAGAGAAGGATCAAACAGGACCAGAATGCACAGGCCAGTTACATTAACAGGTGCCAAGATTCCTGTATCATCTTGTTTTTAATTTTTGAGTCGGAGTCTCACTCTGTCGCCCAGGCTGGAGGGCAGTGGCACAATCAGAGCTCACTGCAGCCTCAACCTCCTGTGATCCTTCTGCCTCAGCCTCTTGAGTAGTTGGACAACAGGTGTGCACCACCACGTGCGGTAATTTTTTTTATTTTTGTAGAGACGAGGTCTTGCCATGTTGCCTGGGCTGGTCTCAAACTCCTGGGTTCAAGCGACCCTTTTGCCTCAGTCTCCCTAAGTGCTGGGATTACAGGCGTGAGCCACCGTGCCCAACCTGTGGAGGACATTTTAAAGGAGATATCTTCAGTGGACAGAGCAGAGAGGAATACACTACATAAATCTTTAATGTGGAGAGGGAAGTAGCTGGAGGATCTATGTTGACTCTTGGGCCTTTGCTCAGAAATAGCAGATTCTCGTGTTCAGGAGCTAGTCTCTTATTCAGCACCACGGACAGACCCCTGCTAGAGACCACCTGGGGCCTATTTCCTGGCTTGGGGGATGAACAGAGCACTACCTGGTTGGAGGTGACAATGACCTGAGGATGATCTGACTTATGATATGGATTTTTCTCTGGTCGGCTGGGCAGTGAGAGTGTCAGTTCAATGGTCTGGCAAGCCAAGCCCCGAGAGTGTTGCTGGTCCAGTGGGTTAGCAAGCCACTGAGAAGTGTCTCAGCTCTGGAGTCTTGCTTTCTGTCGGCAGCTCTCCTGGTTCAGCCGGCTCCATTGGCCTCTGGGGTGTGCAGCCCTCCAGCTCCCACGATCTTCAGGAGCTCTTTGAGTCTGGGTTCATGTCTCACACCCAGGCCCAGGAGGAATGAGGGACATGGACGGAAGGAAGGTGAGAATGTGTAATCCCAGCACTTTGAGAGGCCGAGGCGAGTGGATTGCCTGATCCCGAGGGTTCGAGACCCACCTGGGCAACTTGGCTACAAAGAAAGCTACTATATTGGAGGTGACAATGATCTGACATATCTTTAAAAGGAGGAAGTTAGTTATTCTCTTATTCAGAACCATGGATCTCTCCCCCTACCGAGAATCCCTGGTGCCTATGCTCTGGCTTGGGGGTGAACAGAGAGCTACTAGGTGGAAGGTGACAATGACCTGAGGATTATCTGACATATCTTTAAGAGGAGAGACAACTGGGAGGCCATTGTTGCCAGAGTTAAATGGCTACTCTTTGCCCCTAGCCCACTCTTCAGTCAAGCAAGCATGCTACTTTCCTGGGTTCTCACATATTCTCTTCTTTTGTGGCTACATCCTCCAATCTCTGCTTCCATTGTCACGTATCTTTCTACCACTTCTGATGTCAAACCTCCCTCTGCTTCTCTCTCATAAACTTTCTATTACATTTAGGACCCACGGGATAACTCAATCCCAACACTACCTGCAAAGCCTCTTTTGCAGTGTAAAGAAACATATTCACAGGTTTCAGGGCTTAGGATATGGATAACTTTGGGGGTCATCATTCAACCAGTCACATACATTGTCTTCTTGAATCCCTCCACCTGGAGTATGGCATTTTCTCTCTTTCTTTCTCTCTTTCTTTCTTTTTGTTAGGAGTCTTACTCTGTCACCCAGGCTGGAGTGCAGTGGCATGATCATAGCTCACTGCAGCCTTGACCTCCTGGGCTAAGGCAATTCTTCCACCTCGGCCTCCCAAGTAGCTAGGGCTACAGGCATGCATCACCACACCCAGCTAATTTTTTATTTTTGTAGAGATGAGGTCTCACTCTGTTGCCCAGTCTGGTCTTGAACTCCTGGGCTCAAGTAATCCTCCTGTCTCATCCTCCCAAAGTGCTGGGATTACAGGCATGAGCCACTGTATCTGGCCTTCTGATTCTTTCTATGGGAGGAGAGAGAAAGCCCCACCCCTTGTCACTCCTTCTGCTTCTCTCTGGGCAATGCCACTTCACTGTAGTCCTGAAGACTCCATCCCTGTGTGCTCTAAATCCCTCCCAGCCCTCATCCCCCAGGAACACAGCCACGACCCTGGGAGGAGGCTGGGGAAACCACTGGCTGATTCAGCACCTGTGGGGTTCCCAGTTCATATACCTGAGCTCAACATGTGAATTCACCTGCTTGCCCTGACTCTACTTGAGGCAATTTCAAGATGCCAGGGGCTCCAGATTCCCCCACCTCAACATCCCACCTCTTATTTTGGCAGTAGAGTTGCTGTCAGCACAACCAGACTCAGAGATACTCCTTGCAAGGCTGAGAGAGATGAGTCTCACTGTACAGAATGAGTCAGAGGCAGGGACAGCCACTCCTGGGTCTTTTACAACAGATGGAGGCCGGGCACAGTGGCTCACACCTGTAATCCCAGTACTTTGGGAGGCCGAGGTGAAAAGATTGCCTGAGTCCACAGGTTCAAGACCAGCTTGGGCAACTTGGTGAGACCTCATCTCTACAATAAATCAAAAAATTAGCCGAGCATGGTGGCGTGTGCCTGTAGTTCCAGCTACTTGGAAGGCTGAGGTAGAAGGATTGCCTGAGCCCAGCAAGTTGAGGCTGCAGTGGCTGGAAGTGCACCACTGCCCTCCAACCTGGGTGACAGAGTGAGACTCCTACTCAAACAAACAAACATCAAACAAACAAAAAACAGATGAACAGCTGCATGACAATCTAACATTTTCATAATCATGAACATAATTCTTCTGCTTGTAAACACTTTAATGGCTTCTTTTGCTCTAGAAATAATGACACAAATCCCCAGTGTGGTGCCCAAGATATATATAGTTCCTCTCAATATTAGCTTATGAGGCTAGTTTCACATGCCTAGCATGCACATGCGTGTATGTGTGTGTGCCCTCCCCCACATACACACACACGGATATCCTCACTCCATGTTGACCCATAGGTACAAAGAAAGCACTCAGAGATACACATATGCACACCCATGGGCACATCCACATACAAAGACATACATACAAAGCAGACAGACACATTCAGGCATACACAGATTGACACATACATATACATGCTGGAACACACACACAAAAGCTTATGCATACAAATTTGGGTGTTAGTGGACATGAGCACTGGGGTAGGCTCTCTACCCTACTATTTCACCTGGGAAGGGTAAGCTTCAGTATCCAGCCAATTAGACCTGCTTTCAGTCACTGTCTCTTAATGCCATATGGTCCTGGGTCCCTGGAATCTCTTCAGTGGCTGAGCCCCCCCCTGCCCCCAGTCTTTCTTGCCTTCCATTGGAAACAGTATGGATAGTGTATTTGATTTGAAAGGAGGACAGTTTTGAGAGTCTATTTGGCAGTTTGCAGGAACACAAAAACTGACTCAAATCAAGACCAGGTAGAGTAACTGGGTCAAAGGCAGAGGTCCAAACCTCCTGTCCCTACAGAGTCTGCCCCTGAGACCCTTCCTGGACTGCTTTTCATGGAATTTCAGCCAAGCTGTGAATGACAGAGTAGCAATGGTGTCCTTGTGGTACAGCCTGGGGACCACAGAGTTAAAAATGATAAATCACTTTATTTTTTTGTTGGGGTTTCAGTCTGTCACCTAGACTGGAGTGCAGTGTCACAATCCTGGCTCATCACAGTCTCAACTTCCTGGGCTCAGGTGACCCTCCCATCAGTCTTCCAAGTAACTGAGAATACAGGCACATGCCACCACACCTGGCTAATTTTCAATTTTTTTGTAGAGATGAAGTCTTGCTATGTTTTCCAGATTGCTCTCGGACTCCTGAGCTCAAGGAATCCTCCTGCCTTGGCATCCCAAAGTGCTGGGGTTACAGGCATGAGCCACCATGTCCAGCTGTAAATCACTTCATATTTGAGAGTCAAGCGGTTGGGAAGTAAAATGAGAATTTGGTTAAACAGGAAAGGGAACTGATACTTTTTCTGGATGGTTTTGGGTCATGTCATTCCATTTCCCCATTTTTTTGTGATAAACTCAGCATTTTTCCTGGTCAGCAACTTTCCAGCTCAGACAAGATGAGAGGCCTGTTGAGAGCAGACACTGTATATCCGTCGAGGAGAACACTGAGCTCTGGTTACAGACTCAACACACCCGGGCAGGTGGGCAAGGTTTCACCCACTTGAAGAACCAGTGGCTTCTTGTACCACAGACTGAGGAGGGAAACAGACTGTTTTTTGGGACCCCGAAGGCCAATCTGAGATTTGGTGGCTCATTAGAAAGACTTACCAAGCCAGGCTCAGTGGCTCAGCCTGTAATCCCGTGCTTTTGGGAGGCTGAGGTGAGTGAATTGCCTGAGCCTGTGGGTTCGAGACCCGCCTGGGCAACTTGATGAGACCTCATCTCTACAATAAAAATAAAAAATGAGCCAGGCGTGGTAGTGCGCACCTGTATTCCAGCTACTTGGAAGGTTGAGGCGGAAGGATTGCCGGAGCCCAGCAGGTCGAGGCTGCAGTGGCCGGGAGCAGCCACTACACTCCAGTCTGGGTGACAGAGTGAGACTTCAACTCAAAAGAAAAAAAAAAAGAAAAAAAAGAAAGACTTACCAAACTCAGAAGAGCTATTAGACTCATAGTTATAGTTTATTATGGCAAAAGAATACGGACTAAAATCAACAAAGGGCCAGGTGGAGTGGCTCATACCTGTAACTCCAGCACTTTGGGAGGCCAAGGCAAGAGGATTGTCTGAGCCCAGGAGTTAGAGGCCAGCCTGGGCAGCATAGTGAGACCTTGTGTCTACAAACAAACAGACAAACAAATAAATAAGTAAAATAAAATAAACTAAAGACTCCCTCACTGCTGCTGCTGCCCTACCAGTAGCCAAAGCATGCACTCCCCAGAACCTAAGCACCACTTGCCTGCAGCAGCAGCAGGACTGAGATGCACTTCCACATGCCTCAAGATAGGCTCTCCCTACAAACAGCTGTTGCTGCCACTGCCACCCAAGCACTGGGTCCCAAGAGCTGAGTGACCTTATTTCCCCGGGCTCAGCAAAATCTCACCACAGCCTCTACTAACAAACACAGCTTTTTGTTGGAGAATGTCACAGATATCATGGATGCTGTTTACAGCTTAAAAAAAAATATGGAGACCACACTACTGCATGCACCCAGAACCAGAGAGGTAAAGAGCCCTATGCAACCAACACCATAGATACATTTTCAGGAAAATATCTTCCCCTAGGAAAGCCAATCCAAAAAATTGGAAGAGGTGACTATTTTTTTTTTGAGTTGGAGTCTTACTCTGTCACCCAGACTGGAGTGCAGTGGCCGCTCCCGGACACCGCAGCCTCGACCTGCTGGGCTCTGGCGATCCTTCCGCCTCAGCCTTCCAAGTAGCCGGAATTACAGGCATGCACTACCATGCCCGGCTGATTTTTTGATTTATTGTAGAGATGAGGTCTCGCTGCCCAGGTGGGTCTTGAACCCACGGGCTCAAGCAATCCACTCACTTCAGCCTCCCAAAGGCGCGGGATTACAGGCTGAGCCACTGAGCCTGGCTAGAAGAGGTGACTATTACACCAGATGTGTAGATATCAATGTAAGGACACAAGAACCTTGAAAAAACAATCTTCAAAGGAACACAATAATTCTCAAGCGACAGATTTCGATGAAAAGAAAATTTATGAAATGCCAGAAAAAGAATTCAAAATATTGATGTTAAATAAGATCAGTGAGATATAGGAGAACACAGATAAACAATACAAAGGAATCAGAAAAACAATTCAGGAAATAAATGAGAAATTCACCAAAGAGATAGATATCATACAAAAGCAGCAAAAAGAAATCCTGGAACTGAAGAATTAAATAAACAGAATAAAAATACACTCAAGAGCTTCAACAATGGACTAGACTAAGCAGAAGAAAGAATTTCAGAACTTGAAGATAGGTCTTTTGAAATGACCCCATCAGACAAAAAAAACCACAAACAATAAAAAAAAGTGAACAGAGCTGGGCACAGTGGTGTATGCCTATAGTGCTACTACAGGTGTGCATGTTATTAAGGAGGTTTATATGGGAGAACTGCTTAAGCCCGGGAGTTCAAAGCTTGGAAACATAGACCCATCTCTAAACAACAACAAGAATGAACAAAGCCTCTGTGACATATGGGACACCATTAAGTGGTCAAATATTCAAATTTCAGGTGTTCCAGAAGGTGAAAGACATAGAAAATTTAATAAAATAATAGTTGAAAACTTTACAAGTCTTTCAAGAGATTCAGACATCAGGTACAGAAAGCACAGAGATTTCCAAATAGGTACAACACAAAAAGGTCTTCTCCATGGCACATTATATTCAAAATGTCAAAAGTCAAAGACAGAATTCTAAAAGCAGCAAGAGAAAGGCATCTAGTCACTTATAAGGGAACTCCTATTAGACTAAAAATGGATTTCTCAGCAAAACATTATAGGTCAGGAGAGAATGACATGATATATTCAAAGTGCTGAAAGAAAAAAAAAACTGTCAGCCAAGAATACTATATCCAGTTGGGCTCAGTGGCTCAGCCTGTAATCCCGCGCCTTTGGGAGGCTGAGGTGAGTGGATTGCCTGAGGCCGCGGGTTTGAGACCCATGTGGGCAGCGAGACCTCATCTCTACAATAAATCAAAAAATCAGCCGGGTGTGGTAGCGCATGCCTGTAATTCCAACTACTTGGAAGGGTGAGACAGAAGGATCACTGGAGCCCAGCAGGTCGAGGCTGCAGTGGCTGGGAGCATCCACTGCACTCCAGTCTGGGCGACAGAGTGAGACTCCAACTCAAAAAAAAAAAAAAGAATACTATATCCAGCAGTTATCCTTCATAAAGGAAGGAGAAATGAACCCCTTCCCAGACAAGCAAAGACTGAGAGAATTCATTACCACTAGTCTGGTCCTACAGAAATACTTAAGGAAATCCTACACCTGAAAGCTGAAAGATGATATATGCCATCATGAAAACACACAAAAGTATAAAGCTCACTGGTAAAGCAAACACAAAAGTGAGAATAAGAAAGGATACAAATGTTCCACTACAGAAAACCACCAAACCACAATGATAAATAATAAGAAAGGAATGTAGAATATGCAAAACAACCAGAAAGTAATTAAAATTTAAGAATAATAGGAATAAGTCCTCACATATCAATAATAATCTTGAATGGGAATGGATTAAAATTTCCACTTAAAAGATATAGACTGGAGGGGAGGATACCTCATCAATAAGGGTACCTGCATAATGAACATTTGTATACCTAACCCTAAATTGTACCCCACATCCTTGTGTGTCTGTGTGTGTCTGTGTGTGTATATGTTTTGAGTTGTAGTCTCACTCTTGTCGCCAGGCTGGAGTGCAGTGGCATGCTCACAGCCACCATAATATCGACCTGCTGGGCTTAGGCGATCCTTCCACCTCAGCCTTCCAAGTAGCCAGAACTACAGATGCACACTACCACATCTGGCTAGTTTTTGTGATTTATTGTACAGATGAGGTCTCACCAAGTTGTCCGGGCTGGTCTTGAACCCATAGGCTCAGGTAGTCTTCTTGCCTCAGCTTCTCCCAAGTGCTGGGATTACAGGCTGAGCCACCATGCCTGGCTGTACCCCACATCTTTAAAATAACAAAATTAAAAGTTAAAATGATAGGAGTTGGGGTGGAGGTGGCAAAAAAATATATAGACTGGATGGATAAAAAATATGATCCAACTATATGATATCTAGCATAAAAAAATATGATCCAGCTGGGCTTGGATCTTATTTTGGAAGGCTGAGGCAGACGGATTGCTGGAGTCCCTCAGGTTGGTGCTGGGGTGGCTGTGAGTGTGCCACTGCACTCCAGCCTGGGCAATGAAGTGAGACTTTGACTCAAAAAAAGAAAAATCCAACTATATGATGCCTAGCAGGAACTGACTTAACTTGTAAAAGTACATACAGACTGAAAGTAAAGGAATGAAAAAAGATATTTCATGCAAATGGAAACTAAAAGCAAGCCAGAGGAACTCTATTTACATCCAAATAAAACAGATTTTAAGTCTGAAACAGTAAAAAAGAGACAAAGTTGTTGACTATTTAATGATAAAGGGATCAATTTAGTGAGAGAATATAACAATTCTAAATACTTACATACACCGAACACGAGCACACCCAGATAGGTAAAGCAAATATTATTGAATCTAAAGGAAGAAATAGAGTCCATTACAACAATCACTGTGGACTTCAACACCTACTCCCAGCATTAGACAGATCATCTAGAAAGAAAAATTAACCATGATACATTCAATTTAAATTGCACTTTGGGTCAAATGGAACTACCAGACATTTATAGAACATTTTATCTAACAGCTGCAGAATGCACATTCTTCTCAGTAACCCATACAACATACTCCAGGATAGACCATAGGATAGGCCACAAAACAAATCTTAACAAATTTTAAAAACTGAAATAATATCAAATATATTTTCAATGGAATAAAACTAGAAGTCAATAACAAGAGGAACTTTGGAAACTATGCAAATAAATGGAAGTTAAACAACACATTCCTGAATGATGACTGGGCCAATAAAGAAATTAAGAAAGAAATAAAAATATTTCTTGGAACAAATGAAAATGAAGCACAACATTCTAAAATCTATAGGATACAGTGAAAACAATGCTAAGCAGGAAGTTTATAGTAATAAGTACTTACATTAAAAAAAATAGAAAGATTTCAAGTAAATAATCTAGTAATGCATTTCAGGAAATAGAAAAGCAAAAACAACCCAACTCAAAAGTATAGAAAGAAAGATATAATAAAAATTAGAACAGAAGAACACAAAACAGAGACAAAAAAATACAAAGGATCAACAAAATAAAAAAGTTGATTAATTGAAAAGATAAACAGCCGGGCTCGGTGGCTCAGCCTGTAATCCCACGCTTTGGGAGGCTGAGGTGAGTGGATTGCCTGAGCCTGCGGGTTCGAGACCCACCTGGCCAACTTGGCGAGACCTCATCTCTACAATAAATCAAAAAATTAGCCGGGTGTGGTAGCGCGCGCCTGTAGTTCCAGCTACTTGGAAGGGTGAGGTAGAAGGATCGCTGGAGCACAGCAGGTCAAGGCTGCAGTGGCCAGGAGCAGCCACTGCACTCCAGTCTGGGCGACAGAGTGAGACTCCAACTCAAAAAAAAAAAAAAGAAAAGATAAACAAAAATAATAAATGGTTAGCTAGACTAACCAAGAAGAAAAGGAAGACCTAAATAAAGAAAAACAGAAATAAAAAAGGAGACACTGCAGCTGATACCACAGAAATACAA
Source organism: Carlito syrichta (assembly GCF_000164805.1). Taxonomy (NCBI): domain Eukaryota; kingdom Metazoa; phylum Chordata; class Mammalia; order Primates; family Tarsiidae; genus Carlito; species Carlito syrichta. The sequence continues at coordinate 22,436 of NW_007248868.1, forward strand.
AACATTATCAGTGACTGTTATGAACAACTACTCTAGCAAACTGGAAAACAAAGAGGAAATGAACAAATTTCTGGACACATACAACCTACCAAGACAAAATCAGGAAGAAATAGAAAACCAGAACAGAACAATAACAAATTATGTGATTGAATTAGTAATACAATGTCTCTCAACAAAGAAAAGTCTAGGAACAGATAGCTTTATTGCTGAATTCTACCAAACTTATAAAGAAGAACTAACATCAATCTCCTTAAGCTATTCAAAAAATTGAAGAGGAAGAAATTCACCCTAACTCATTCTGCAAGGTCAGCATTACTTTGATACCAAAACCAGAAAAAGGCAAAACAAAAAAGAAGGACTACAGGTCAATATTCTGGATGAACACAGACACAAAAATATACAATAACAAAATCCCAGCAAACTGAATCCAACATCTCATCAAAAAGATAATAGATCATGATCAAATGGGATTTATCCCAGGGATGCAAGATGGTTCAACATAGCAAATTTATAAATATGATATGTCACATTAACAGAATGAAGAACAAAAATCTATAATCATCTCAATAGATGAAGAAAAAAGCATTAATAGACCCCAACTTCCCTTCATGATCCCTTCATGAGTCTCTCAACATACTAGACATAAAAGGAACATACCGGTCGGATGTGGTAGCTCAAGCCTGTAATCCCAACATTTTGGGAGACCGAGGTGAGGGGATTGCCTGAGCCCACAGGTTTGAGATCAGCCTGATCAACCTGGTGAGACCTCATCTCTACAATAAAAAAATAATTAGCCAGGCACAGTAGTGCATTAGCTGGGTATGGTTGTGCATGCCTGTAGTTCCAGCTACTTGGAAGGCTGAGGCAGAAGGATCATCGGAACCCAGTGGGTCAACACTAGGGTGTCTGTGAGGATGCCACTGCACTCCAGCCTGAGTGACAGAGTGAGACTCCTACTCAAAAAAAAAAAAAAAAAAAAAGGAACACATCTCAACATAATAAAAACCATATATGACATAGTACTGGAACTCTTAGCAAGAGGAATCAGACAAGATAGTGAAATAAATAGCATCCCAAATGGAAAACAGAAGTCAAATTGTCCCTTTATGAAGATTACATGATCTCATATTTAGAAAAACCTAAAAACTTCACCAAAAACTTCTTAGGTCTGATAAACACATTCAATAAAGTTGTAGGGGGCTGGGCATGGTGGCTCACACCTATAATCCCAGTACTTGGGAGGCCGGGGTGAGAGGATTGCCTGAGCCTGCGAGTTCAAGACCAGCCTGGGCAACATTGTGAGACCTTGTCTTTACAATAAATCAAAAAATTAGCTGGGCATGGTAGCATGCGCCTGTAGTTCATGGAAGGCTGAGGCGGAAGGATTGCCTGAGCCCAGCAGGTCGAGGTTGTGGTGGCTGGGAGCATGCCACTGCACTCCAGTCTGGGTAACAGAGTGGGACTCCAACTCAAACAATAAAATAAAATGAAATAAAGTTGCAGTATACAAAATCAACATACAAAAACCAGTAGAGTTTTACACACCAATAATGAACTAGCTGAAAAAGAAACCATGAAGGCAATCTCATTTACAATAGCTACAAAAATAAAATTAAACACCTAGGAATAAATTTAACCAAGGAAGTGAAAGGCTTCTACAAGGAAAACTATAAACACTTACGAAAGAAATTGAAGAGGGTGTAAACAAATGAAAAGATATCCTATGCTCATGGATTAGAAGAATTAGTATTGTTAAAATGACCATACTACCCAAAGCAATTTACAGATTTAATGCAATTCCTATCAAGAAACCAATGTCATTTTTCAAAGAAATAGAAAGAGCAATCCTAAAATTTTATGGACCCAAAATGAGCCTGAATATGCAAAGCAGTCCTGAGCAAAAAGAACAAAGCTGGAGACATCACACTACCAGATTTCAAAATAGTGCACATCTATAGTAAACAAAACGACTTGGGATTGTAATACAAACAGACACATAATTTTTTCTTGCAACTTGAATCAGCAATTAAAAATTATCATTTTATTTTATTTTATTTTTTGAGTTGCAGTCTCACTCCATGACCCAGGCTGGAGTGCAGTGGCACGTTCATGGCCACTGCAGCCTCAACCTGTTGGGCTTTGGCAATCCTTCTGCCTCAGCTTTCCAAGTAGTAATAACTATAGTCATGTGCTACCACATTTGGCTTTTTTTTTTTTTGGTAGAGGCGAGGTCTCACCAAGTTGCCCAGGCAGGTCTTAAACCCTTGGCTCAGGCAATCCTCTTGCCTCAGCTTCCCAAACTGCTGGGATTACAGACTTGAGCCACCACACCCGACATTTTTATTTTATTATTTTATTTTATTTTGAGTCTCACTCTTGTCACCCAGGCTGGAGTGCAGCAGCAAGCTCACGGCCACCGCAGCCTCCACCTGCTGGACTCAGGCAATCCTTCCGCCTCAGCCTTCCAAGTAGCTGGAACTACAGATGCACGCCATCACATCTGGCTAGTTTTTTTGTAATTTATTGTAGAGACGAGGTCTCGTCAAGTTGCCCACGCTGGTCCTGAACCCCTGGGCTCAGGCAATCCTCTCGCCTCGGCCTCCCAAAGTGCTGGGATGACAGGCTTGAGCTACCACGCTCAGCCTGTGGTAAGCATTTAACACTGTGCACATATATCAAAACATCAGGATGTTCACAACAAACATATTCACATTTATTTGTCAATTATATCTTTAAAATCCAGAAAAAAACCTGTGGGAGGAAGGAGGCAGACGAGGCAGATGGAGCCTTGGTCTTTAGTCATTCCTCAGCCCAGCGACAGCTGAGGCTGAGGCTTTGGGGACCTCGGAGGCTCAAACTGTCCGCACAGGGGTGCCCATTGGGGCCGGATGATCAGAGCTGTACACCTAGGGGACTGCCTGGAGAAGGTCTGACCAAGTGAGGCGCTCTCTGCAGATGTGTCTCTGTGGATGCTGTATGTCAGTAATGCCCTTTAGCCCCCACAAGGGCTTATGAGTTGGGCTTGTTGCGTCCAACACAGATGGGGGGACTGACTTGCTGGGACTATTATTTGGGGAAGGGCTGAAAATGGGCCCAGTTCTGCCGGTCACACACCAATGGGACTCCTGGGCCCTGGTTGGCATCTTGCTCACAGAGAGCTGTCCCCTCAGGAACCGTCCCTGACGTCTCCTCCCCAGAGAGGTCACGGGCCTTGGGGTCCTCACTTGCGGACCTTGATCTCTGCGTACTCTGAGGCACTAGTGGCTGCCTGGTGGTGAGGCTCCTGGGGCCTCAGTCTCTGGAAGCTGAGGGAGGCGTAATGCAGCTTCTGATCCTCCCCCGAGGTGGGGGTGGCCCCAGCTGGGGGTGCGAGGTCTGGGGGGCTGCCTGGTGGGCACTCTTGCCGGTCACCCTGGATGCAGGGGACAGAAGGGGGTCACATTAGGAGAGTGGGAGCTGGGAGACAGCAAGAGGGTCCACCAGTGAACCTGGAGACGGAGCCTTGGTCTTTGGTCTAGTCATTCCATAGTCATTGGCAGGGCCCTCGTTCACTCACTGGTTCATTCATTCACTCATTCATTCCCCAAGTGTTTGAGCAATAAGACCCAGCCCTTGGTTATTGAAGGCAGCCTCATAAAATCCTCACAACAATGCACAAGGGAGACAGGACACCAGCTCTTGTCAGGGGAAACTGAGGCTAAGTAAATCTGCCCAAGCACACTTCTAAGTAGTGATCAGGCCAAGATGCACATTCATGCCACTCTGACTCCAATTCCTGCTGCCTTATGGAACAGCTACTTATGCCGGGTCCTGGATACTCAGTGGGGCCTAAGCAGACACCTTCCCTGAGTTCACGCAGCGAGAGTGGGCATGGGGAAGCAGGCATTAAAGTCCCAGTAAATTAAGTTACTCTCTAATTGCAAATTGTGATGGGCTGCCGGGAATGTGTGGTGTGAGGACAAGGATCTCCTCTGTCCTGCACTGCCCTCAGGGCCCACTCACACTCAGAGGTCCAGGCGTCCAAATGCAATCAACAAACTGAGCTGTGAACCCAAGACACAGGACACTGCAGTGAAGGAGTCACTTGTCCAAAGGCAGGCAGGACCCTGTGTTCCCAGCTCCTGGGTGGGACGCTCTAACTGAGAATATCCCGCCTGAGAGACATGTCCTCGTTCACTGGGAGCCACAGGCCAGGCCAGGTCATCTATACTAACAGCAGATTGATGGTGGGGCCTTGGCCATGTGGCATCTGTGTGACTCTGGAGGGGCCAGAGCCTGAGTCACTGAGGTCAGCTACACGGGTGCCTAGGGGCCCACCCAGTCACACCCTGGACGCCAGAGGCTGGCCATCTGTGTTGTTGTCACCTCTGTGTTGTTGTCCTCTGTGTTGTTGTCACCTGTCGGTGCTGGGAGCATGACGTGCTGTCCCTGTGTCACCATTCCTTGACCCTGCCCTGTGATCCCTTCCCGTCCCTGACCTTCATCTGTGTCCCTTCACAGTATAAACTATCCCCATGAGGTCACAGCTCCAGGGAGTTCTGTGAGTCCTTCTAGAGAATTTTTTGTGTGTGTGTTGGAGTCTCACTCTGTCATCAGGCTGGAGTGCAGTAGCACACTCACAGCCACCCCAGCCTTGACTTGCTGGGCTCAGGTGGTCTTTCCACCTCAACCTTCCCAGTAGCCGGAACTACAGGCTTGTACCATCACGCCCGGCTAATTTTTTGATTTATTGTAGAGACGAGGTCTCGCCATGTTGCCCAGGCTGGTCTCGAACCCGTGGACTCAGGCGATCCTCATGCCTCAGCCACCCAAAGTGCTGGGATTAGTGAGCCACCACCCAGCTCCTTCTAAAGAATTAATTGAAACTGAGAGTGGCCTTGGGGACCCCAATGTTGCAGCTGGTGTCAGAAGTGAGGAAGGTGCTGGGGACTTCAGAACTTTGTAGTAGACAATAATTATTTGGGGACAATCTCTCTGCATCCTGTGTTGAGGAGGAGAGATAGGAAGGAACGGGAGGGAGTTGGGCGTCCAGAATGAAATGGAAGTGGGAGGGTCCATTGGAACTGAGCCCAGCAGGTGATCCTCAGGCCCCGGTGGCCTTTGGCTCTGGGACAGGACATGGGGAGCAGTGGGGAGGGAGCTCCCGGGTCATGGGACTGGGGGCCGTTGATGGGGACCCAGAGCAAAAGCCTGTTTGGGGTACGATTATTCTTTGTTATCAAGAGGAAGGTGACCATGGCCCTTCTGGGGAGAGGACCAGATGGGACCCTGATGAACAGAGGGCTGATCACTCACCCAGGAGATGGGACCCAAGGCGGCCAAGGCGTCCCGCTCAGCTGCCCTCCTGACGGCTTTTCTCCTGCAGGTCCTCACCCTGAGGGAGGAGCCAGGACCTCTCAGCCTCCAGGGGCTCCAGCCTGGAGGGACTGCCACTCAGCTTAGAGGAGACCAGAAGGCTACCGAGGCCTGAGAGAGCGGACATGTCACCGGGAGACCTCCCCAATGAGAACGGGGGCCCTTCTCATGGCTGGACCAGGGTTGGGCACAGACCTCTGCTCTGATGCACCGTCCAAGGCCATTTCTCAAAGCACGGCCCTGCCCAGACTCCTCCAGCCCTGGGGGTCTAGGACCCCGCCATAATCTGCACCAAACTCCCTCAGGGCAACGCCCACCTGAGGAAGATGAGGCAGGAACAGAGACTGAATAGAGCAGCAGCAACGGCTCCAGCGACGGCCCCCAGAAGGAACCATCCCCCAGGCACTGGCCTCCCTGCAGACCAGGGGGGCTTGTGGTGATGCCCCTCCCGACCCTGGGACCCTCGAGCCCCTCCTCTCCTGGCACTAGAGCTCTCGGGTTCTCCCTCCCCCACCAGCCACGAAGCAGGGACCTCCCGCAACTCCTGCCCCCGAGGCCCAGCTCCGCCCCACAGGCCCAAGCCCCACCTTCCTGGGGCCCCTCCCCCTCTTTCCCCGCGCTTCTGTCCCCACCCCCCAGACCTGGCAGCTGCAGGACGGAGCCGCTCTGGGCCCCGTGGACGTTCCGGGTCTCGCAGCTGAGCCCGAGGCTGGAGTCCAGCCCCCCGTGGAGGCTCAGGGAGCTGTTGGTCCAGGACCCCGCTGAGCTGGGCGTGGCCATGAAGACGCCCTGGCTGCCGTTCGCTTCCAGAAGCTCCTCGCCAAGCCGCCAGCGCAGGGAGGGGGACGGCTGGCCCCGGGAAGAGCAGCTGCAGCGCAGACCCTCAGCCTCCCAGGAGCAGGAGGGTCCCAAAAGTCGTGCGGGGTCTGCGGGAAGGAGGAGAAGGCTCAGCGGGTGCCCCCTGCCCGGGCCTGGGTGCCCCGCCCCCACTCACAGTGCACAGAGAGGCTCAGAGAGACGTGCTGGGAGCCCAGCCGGTTCTGAGCGCGGCAGGTGAATTCTCCTTCGTGCTCCATCTGCACACGAGGCAGCTCCAGGACCCCCGGGTCTGAGGGCTGGGAGGGGCTCAGGGTCTGTCTGCCCCGGGCCCAGCTCAGCCTGGCTGGGGGGTTGCCGTGGGCGACACAGACCAGGCGCAGACTCTGGCCTTCCAAGACTGGGAGGGATGTGCCGTTCCTGAGGGTTTCCAGGACTGGAGAAGGGAAGAGCGGAAGTGATGGGCGACCTAGGGCTCTGGCTCCCTCCTGCCTGGGGACACCCCAGACACCAGGACCCCAGTTTGGCTCCCAGAGGCCCTGGTTCCTGTGTCTCCCTCTCTCACCTGTCCTGTTGGCCTGGGAAACCGTCA
>NW_007248868.1:29757-36479 GCF_000164805.1 Carlito syrichta
AGAGAGAGAGAGAGAGAAGAGGACAGGGGAGGGGAGGGGAGAAGGAGGGAGAGGGAGGGAGAGAATAGAAGAGAGAAAAAAAGGGCGGTGGGAGAAAGAGCACGAGCTGCCGGCAGGAGCCCATTCCCTCACCCCCTGAAACCTTCTCACACTAAGAGGACCGGCCAGCCCCAGCCCAATGGGCCCTCAGTGTCCTCAGTACCTGATGAATTGTCATGGGAAATGCTGATGACAAGGGCTCTGGGGGCATCTGCAAAGAGAGTGAGCTAGCCTCAGGGGGATGTTTAGTTCCCACAATGGAGAAGCACCCTCACAGAAAAGGAAGTGCAGCTGTCCGGGAAAGACAAGTGACAGGTCAGCACCACAGCACACGCATATGCACCGAGGACCAGAGGACCCTGCCATCCCCCTCCCAGGGCTGGGGCCAATCCCGGGACCCCATGGCTTCCTCTACAGGGACCCTCCGGAGTGCCTTCCCTGCTAGGCTCTTCATCTCCCTGTCCCCAGGCTTGTTTGCAACCACAGCCCCCGCCACACTCACAGGCCATGCGGAGTCGGACGGTCCTCTCTGTCCTCACACCATTTGTGAAGTCCACACAGCAAGTCAGGTCGGTGTTGTGGTCCCGGTATCTGGGCTTGAGGCTGAGCGCTGAGAAGTGGGAGGCTGACCGGGTTCCCTGGGAGGAGAGGGCAGCCCCCAGCCAGGAGAAGGAAGGGGCTGGACATCCCTCGAAGGTCCAGTTAAACACACAGAGGACCGTCACTGGCTGGTTGGGCTCCAAGACCTCGGGGACATAGACTTCTGGCTTCTTAACCTCTGGGACAGACGGAAGGGCGATCACAGTGCCACAGGGGTGCCCGGAGAGCCCTCTGCGCTCAACCTGTGGCCCGTCCCCACTCTCCCTCTCCAGGATGAGAAGCAGGGATTCTCACTCCGTTCCACACCTGTCACCTTCAGAGAGAATGACTTCTCGAAACCGTGTCTCACGGTGCGTCCTCTCTCCACGCGAAAGAAGTACGTTCCCTTGTCCTCCTTCTGGGCTTCTCTGATCACCAAGGAGCAGCTCTTGTTCCGGGGATTCCCGGTGAGCTGGAATCGGTCCCGGGTCCTCGTTTGCACCTGTTGAGCCTGGTTGTTTGTGGCCACTGGAACACCAGTGTTCCTTCCTTTGAACCAGTAACCATAAACTGGTGTCGACTCGTTCCAGCCGTCCTGGGGGTAGGAGAAGGAGCAGGGCACAGAGACGCACAGGCCCTCCTGCACCGTCACCGACGCCTGCACTTCCGGCTTGAACCTTGGATCCTCCTGCAGGGACCCTGGGGGGACACTGAGGCTCAGCTGCAGCCTCAGCCCCCGCCAGAGACCCCCAGCTGTCACCCTACTCACCTGCCCCCAGCACAGGCAGCAACAGGGACAGCAGCAGCATTGCTAGGCACTGAGGGCCTGGGCCCGTCCCGGGAACATCTGGCGTCTGGGTCTGTCTGGGAAGGAAGCTTTAACTTGACACTCAGGGAAGGGACGGTGACATCCCCAGAAGAGGAACCTCAGAACTGCAAATGTCCAGAGAGATGCCCTCTCCCTACTTCTCGTTCTCAGAGGAAACAGCGGGTCAGGGAGTGGGAGGACCTGCCCTACCCAAGCTGTGTGGGTTGGCCTCAGGGGTGGGGAGTCCTCGGAGGGTCTCGGGGACATGGGTGAGCTGATGGAGGTAGGCTCCCATCCATCCATCCATCCATCCATCCATTCATTCTTCAAAGTCTACTCCATGCAGGGGCAGGACACAAAGAGGAAAATGGAGCAGCCAACCCCTTCCCACAAGGTCCTCACCCTCGCATGACCCCAAATCTGAGGTCGCCCAGTCTCCCCAAGGCTGCTCTTCTTCCTGCCTGTCTGGGGCCGTCTCTGTGGTTCACACCAGTCTCCCAGCCCTACATGAGACCTTAAGCTGCTGCACAAAACCCTGTGCTTTGTTGGCCTCACATTTCAGATCTAATGCTCTGAGGTTGCCATCTTGAAATTCTTAACTTTATCTTTGAATTTGGGTTTTGAAAGTGAGGTCTAAGGGATCACAGATCCTGCATCAAGGGGCTTGGACCTGGGATCACATTTTTGTCACCTCTTGCTTCCTTCAGGTTCATGGCCCTGGCCCACCCCATCCCCTCACCTGGGCACAGAGAGGATCTGGATTGTATTGAGTCAAGGGGCAGGGACCTTGAACTCCTCTGAGGGTCTTCACTGCCCACTTCCCAATTTCCCGAAAGCTGAGGGATTGGATATTAATTAGAAAAAAAAACCCACACCATGGGTGACAGTCAACGGAGGGAGGGCTGTCATTCCCTCATCTTCTGTTTCCCATGGCAACCAGTAAAAGCCATTCTTACCATCATGAATAACAAGCAAATGAAATGCCATGAACAAGATGCAGTCTAGCCATACAATGGAATATGGTTCAGTCATTAAAAGGAATAAAGTGGCCGGGCATGGAGGCTAAGTCCTATAATCCCAGCACTTTGGGGGCCAAGGCAAGAGGACTGCCTGAGCCCAGGTGTTTGAGACCAGCCTGGGTGACTTGGGGAGACCGCGTCTCTACAATAAAATAAAATAAAATTAGCTGGGTGTGGTCGCGTGTGCCTGTAGTTCCAGTTACTTAGAAGGCTGAGGCAGAAGGATCCCTGAGCCAAGCACGCTGATGCTGGGGTGGCCTTGAGTACGCCACTGCACTCCAGTCTCAGTGTCGGAGTGAGACTCCAACTGAAAAAGAAAAAAAAGGAATGAAGTTCTGACCCATGCTACATGATAGAAAAAACCAGAAACATACTAAGTTATTCAAGTCAGATAATATCGCACCATTCCTTTTGAGATAGGAGTTCAGCAGGACTAGTTTCCTTGGATAAACAAGGCTAAGTTTTCAAGAGCAGAAGCTGAGGCAGCTTCTCTAGACTGATAGATGGACTGGCTTTCTGAGACCCCACAGGAAAGCAACAGGATGCGGTTGAGACCACGTTGAAGTCTGCTAGAACTAAGATGGCAACTAATTTGCCTGCTACCTAACCTTCTCCTTCATTATATGCTCATTATAATACATGATTATGATGAATGACACACCTTTCAGTGCCTGGACAGTTCCAACTCTGCTCATTTATCATAAAAAACAGGGTGGGGCCGGGCACGGTGGCTCTCATTGTTGCCAGGTGGGGTGAGGCCCAAATCTCGTGAATAAACCATCTTAAAATATTGTACTGATTTTGGCGATTTTCTTTTTTTTTTTTTGAGTTGGAGTCTCACTCGGTCGCCCAGACTGGAGTGCAGTGGCCATTCCTGGCCACCGCAGCTTTGCCTGCTGGGCTCCGGCGATCTTTCCGCCTCAGCCTTCCGAGTAGCCGGAATTACAGGCATGCGCTACCATGCCCGGCTGATTTTTTGATTTATTGTAAAGATGAGGTCTCGCTGCCCGGGCGGGTCTCGAACCCGCGGGCTCAGGCAATCCACTCACCTCAGCCTCCCAAAGGTGCGGGATTACAGGCTGCGCCACCGAGCCCGGCTGATTTTGGAGATTTTTATCAACAAGTGGGGAGGCATGTCTGGGGACACTGCTCAGATCTGGCCCAGCTCCCAACTCGCTAATTGAGCAGAGGGTAAAGAATTAATCTCACCACAGAGAGGTCAAGACTTTGCTTTCAGGTCCTGGGAAGTGAGCTCTGGGACTTTGGAATGTCCTACTGATAGAAATGTCTTTGTTAACCTAGGGCTGTGGATCCCTGGGATGGTCTGTGCTGACCCTGTGTATGGTGGGGCTTTGAATCATGTGGTATCTGTTCTTCCTCCAGGAAGGCTAGGGACTAGGTCAGTCATGCAGGCAGTCAGCCATGTCTACACAACCAGTTTCCAAGAAAAGCCCTGGATGCGGAGGCTCAGGGGAGCTTGCTGGTTGGTGACACTCTCTGTGTTGTCTCACATCATTGCTGGGAGAATTAAGCATACTCCGTATGACTTCGAGGGAAGGACAACTAGAATCTCACACAATGAGCTCTCCTGCACCCTGCCCTGTGCATCCTTCACTGATTTTTTTTTTTTTTTTTGAGTTGGAGTCTCACTCTGTTGCCAAGACTGGAGTGCAGTGGCCGCTCCCAGCCACCGCAGCTTCGACCTGCTGGGCTCCGGCGATCCTTCTGCCTCAGCCTTCCGAGTAGCCGGAATTACAGGTGCACGCTACCACACCTGGCTAATTTTTTGATTTTTATTGTAGAGATGAGGTCTCGCCTGCCGAGGCGGGTCTCGAACCGCGGGCTCAGGCAATCCACTCACCTCAGTCTCCCAAAGGCGCGGGATTACAGGCTGAGCCACCGAGCCCGGCCTTTCACTGATTTTTATACATAATAATAATGATTATTATTGTTGTTGAGCGGAATCTCACTCTGTTGCCCAGGCAGGAATACAGTGGCATGCTATCGGCCACTGCAGCCTCGACTTACTGGGCTCTGGGGATCCTTCTACCTCAGCCTTCCAAGTAGCTCGAACTACAGGCCTGTGCCCCCACACCCTGCTAATTTTTTGATTTATTGTAGAGACGAGGTCTTGGCGTGTTGCCCAGATTGGTCTGGAACCCTTGGGCTCAAGCAATCCTCTTGTCTCCACCTCCCAAAGTGTGATTACAAACGTGAGTCGCTGTGCCTGGCTGATTTTAAAATTATTTTTAATGATAAGTAATATTTGTACATGTGTATGGGATATATGTGATATTTTGTTGCATGCACAGAATGTGGGATGATCAAGTCAGGGTATCTGGATCCATCGCCTCAGGCATTTTTGATTTCTACATGGTGCGAACATTTCAAGTCCTCTCTTTTCCCACTTTTGAAATATACCATACATTGCTGTTGAATACAGTCACCCAACTCTGTTACCAAACATCAGAACTATTCCTTCTCTCTTACTGTGTACTTTTGTCGCTATCCAACCTCTCTTCTTCCATCCACTCCCTAACACCCTTCCCAGCCTCTGGTAACTCTCATTCTACTCTCTCTCTGTCTCTCTCTCTCTGTCTCTCTCTCTCTGTCTCTCTCTCTCTCTCTCTCTCTCTCTCTCTCGTTGGGGTCTCACTCTGTCACCCAAGGCTGAGTGCGGTGGAATGATAAACTCACCATCCTGGGCTCAGGTAATCATCCCACCTCAGCCTACAGAGTAGCCACCCTGCCTGGCTTATTTTTAAATTTTTTTTGTAGAGACAAATTCTTGCTGTGCCACCTAGGCTGACTAGTCTCAAGCTCCTGGGCTCAAGCAATCCTCCCACTCAGTCTCCCAAAGTGCTGGGATTACCAACATGTGCCACTGGTCCCAGCCTATAATTCTACTTTTTACTTCCATGAGAACCACCTCTTTAGCTCCCACATATGGGTATAAACATGCAATATTTGACCTTCTGTTCCTGTTGCAGGAAAACAAATCAGAGAGATCATGACACCGAGGCTGGCCAGCAGGAAGCTGCGTTTATTTCAGAAACGCCAGCGTTCGGCCCAGCAGACTCTAATCACAAAGGCTGGGTCTGGATTGCAGTCGGATCTCAGCTTCTACATGTTTTACATTGGCTTTGGAGGAAGGTGCTTTTCATGGTGGAAGGTTTTGTACTTTTTGTAACAATATCACAAGCTTGTGGTTTTGGCTACAGGCACTGAGCACAGTGTTATAAGAAGGGGCTTGCGGTTTCAACTGCAGACACTGAGCACCGCATTTGCATTAACAAACTGGAACATTTTAATTGTGTTATATATTTTGAAGCATTTTCTCAAAGTGCCCTACCACATTCCTGACTTATTTCACTTAACATAATGACCTCTAGTTCCATCCATGTTGCTGTAAATAACAGGATTTTATTCTTTTTTAAAAGGCCAAATAGTATTCCATTGTGTACATATACTGCATTTTCTTTATCCACTTTTCCAGTGATGGATACTTAAGTTGCTTGCATATCTTTGCTACTGTAAATAGTACTGCAGGAAACCTCGAGGTGCAAGTATCCTTTTGATATACAGATTGGTATACTGAAGTGCAAATGGTAAATTTCACTTCTTCTTTTCCAGTCTAGTTGCTTTTTATTTCATTGTCTTGCCTTATTGCTCTGGCTAGGCCTTCCAGTACTATGCTGAATAGGAGTGGTGAAAGTAATAAAAGATGTCAGCTTTTCCACAATCAGTGTGATGTCAGCTGTGGGATTGTCATATATAGCCTTTATTATGTTGAGATATGTTCCTTCTATCCCTAGTTTGTTGAGCGTTATTATTGTGAAGGGATGCTGACTTTTACTGAATGCCTTTTCTGCACCTGAACAGATGATCATATGGTTTTTGTCCTTCATTTTGTTAATGTGATGTATCCTGTTTATTGATTAGTTGTGTTGAGCCATCCTTGCATCCCTGGGACATAGTCCACTTGATCATGGTATATTATCTTTTTGATGTGCTGTTAGTTTCAGTTTGGTGGGATTTTGTTGAGGATTTTTGCATCTATGTTCATCAAGAGTATTGGCCTGTAGTTTTATTTATTTATTTTTTGTTGTGTCCTTGCCTGATTTTGGTATTGGATAATGCTGGACCTGTAGAATGAGTTAAAAAAATTCAAGCCAGGCTCGGTGGCTCAGCCTGTAATCCCGCGCCTTTGGGAGGCTGAGGTGAGTGGATTGATTGCCTGAGCCCGCGGGTTCAAGACCCGCCTGGGCAACTTGGCG
>NW_007248868.1:36634-40839 GCF_000164805.1 Carlito syrichta
CAAAAAAAAAAAAAAAAGAAAAGCCAGGTTTGGTGGCTCAATCTGTAATCCCGCACCTTGGGAGGCTGAAGTGAGTGGATTGCCTGAGCCCGTGGGTTCGAGACCATCCTGGGCAATTTGGCAAGACCTCATTTCTAAAAAAAAAAAAAAAAATTCTCCTCTTCAGTTTTTTTTGAATAGTTTGAAGAGAATTAGTGTTCATTATTTTTAGAAGTTCAGTAGAATTCAGTAGTTAAGTCATCCAGTCGTGAGCCTCTTTTTGGGAAGACTTTTTACTAATTCAGTCTCATTACTTTTTATTGATGTGTTCAGGTCTATTTCCTCCTGATTAAATCTTGGTAAGTTGTATGTGACTAGGAATTTAACAATTCCGTTTGAGTCTTCAAATTTATTAGTGTATAGTTTTCAGTGTATAGACATAATAGTCTCTGATGATATTTTGAATTTTTCTGTCATATTATTATTATGATTATTATTTGAGTTGGAGTCTCACTCTGACACCAAGGTTGGAGTGCAGTGGCATGTTAAGACCACTACAACCTGGATCTGCTGGACTCGATCCTTCCACATGAGCCTTCCAAGTAGCTGGAACTATAGGCATGTGCCACCATGCCTGGCTAATTTTTTGATTTATTGTAGAGATGAAGTCTTGACAAGTTGCCCAGGCTGGTCTCAAATCCATGGTCTCAGGCAATCCTCTCACTTCGACCTCCCAAACTGCTGGTATTATAGGTGTGGACCACTGTGCCCGGCCTCATATTAGTTTTAATGCATTCTTTTTCCTTTTGTTTATTTAGATCTTCTCTCATTTTTTCTTAGGTAATCTAGTTTGTGATTTATTTATTTTGTATATCTTTTCAGAACAACAATGTTTTGTCATTTAATCCTTTGTATTTTTTTAGTCTTTATTTCATTTAGTTTTGCTATTTCTTTCCTTATACTAATTTTGGGTTTGGTTCATTTTTGGTTTTCTAGCTTTTTGCTCCTTGAAGTACATGGTTATATTATTTATTTGTGTTTTTTTCTTTTCTTTGAGTAGGGGGTCTCACTTTGTCACCCAGGCTGGAGTGCGGTGGCATGGATTACAGCTCACTACAGGTTCAACCTCCTGGGTTCAGGTGATCTTTCTGCCTCAGCCTCCCGAGTAGCTGGAACCACAGATGTACGCCACCACACTGAGCTAGTTTCCTGTTGTTTTTGAAGAGATGAGATCTCATTATGTTGCCGGGGCTTGGATTTTATCTTTCACTTTAGAACTAATGATATTTGCTTTATATATCTGAATGCTCCAGAGTGGAGTGCATATATATTTCAGATTGGTCTCAAACTCCTGGACTCAAGCAGTCCTCTCACCTTGGCCTTTCAAAGTGCTGGGATTACAAGCATGAGCCACTGTGCCCAGCCTGGCTTATTATTATTTTAAAAACCATTTAGTCAGTCTCCTTCTTTTAAGTAGACAATTTAATTCATTTTTCTTCAATGTTTTTATTGATATGTGAGGACTTATTCATGTCATTTAGTTAATTGTTTTCTAATTGACTTGTATGCTCTTTGTTCCTTTTCTTGTATTGCTTATCATTGTGGTTTAGTGGTTTTCAGTAGTAGTCACATTTGAGTCCTTTCTTTTCTTGTGTATTTACTCATGAGTTTTATACCTCGTGTGTTTTCATGATGGTGGATTCAGGACTTCCATAAGTATTTCTTTAGAGTTGGTCTAGTGGTGATAAATTCCCTCAGTTTTTCCTTGTCTGGGAAAGCGTTCATTTCTCCTTCATTTGTGAAGGATAACTTTTCTGGGTATGGTATTCTTGGCTGAATTTTTTTTTCTTTCATCACTTTGAATATATTATGGTATCCTCTCCTGACCGGTAAGATTTCTGCTAAGAGATCTGTTTTTAGTCTGATGTGGGAGCCCTTATTTGTGACTAGGTGCTTTTCTCTTACTAATTTTAGAATTATATCTTTGTCTTTTACTCTTGATGTTTTGACTAAAATGTGGGGTAGAGAAAATCTTTTTGTATTGCACCTATTTGGAGATATCTGAGCTTCCTGTACCCAAATGTCTAATTCTATCACTGCTTTGGGAAAGTTTTCAGCCATTATTTTTGTTAAATAGGTTTTCATTTTGGCTTTCTTTTCACCTTCTGAATTATCTCAAATTTTAAAATGTGTTAGCTTTGTGGTGCTTCATATGTCTTTCTCATCCTCTTTTTCTTGTCTGGGTTACTTCAAAAGGCCTGTTTTCAAGTTCTAAAATCCTTTCTTCTGCTTGATCTAGTTTATTGTTGACATTTCAGATGCATTTTTATTTTAGTTGGAGTCTCACTCTTGTCGCCTAGGCTGGAGTGCAGTGTCATGCTCACGGCCACCGCAGCCTCTACCTGCTGGGTTTAGATGATCCTACTGCCTCAGCCTTCCAAGTAGCTGGAACTACAGATGCACACCACCATACCCGACGAGTTTTTGTGACTTATTGCAGAGACAAGGTCTTATCAAGTTGCCCAGATTGGTTTCAAACCCCTGGTCTCAGGCAATCCTCTTGCCTTGGCCTCCCAAAGTGCTGATATTATAGGCGTGAGTCACAATGCTTGGCCTTTAACAGAGGTTGTGATGAGGTTTTGCTGAGTATGAGGACATCAGTTGGGCCTGTCCTTGGCCTCCAGTGGTGGCAGCAGCCAGCTGAGTGTGCCTTTTTGGCCCCTAGATGGCGTCCGTGGGCTCTAGTGTCAGTGTGTCCAAGTGGGCTTGCTTGGGATCTCCAGCCAGCTTGCTTGCATGCTGACAATGACAGTAGTGGCTAGGCAGGTAAGACACTCCTGGGGACTCTGGGCAGCCATAGGTGATGGCAGGGCCAGTGGCAGGACAACCCTCAGGCTCCCAGCTTGCATGTGTTGGTATGAGCAGAGTCTTCAATGGGCTGGGCACACCTGTCCCTAGGCCCCCACATGGCTTGTGTGGGTGAGTGCTGGCTGTGATGGTGGATGTGGTGGGGAATGGGGAGATATTGTTCAAAGGGTACAGAGTTTCCATTAGAAGCACAGCATGGGTGAGTCCAGTTGGTAATAATGTATCATATATTTCAATATTGCCAAAAAAGCAGATTTTAAATGTTCTTACTGCAAAAAACAAGTATGTGAAGTGGTTATGCTACTTAGCTTGATGTCTTCATTCCACAAGGTATAGGCATAGCCAAACATCACATTGCATTCCATAAGTATATATAATATTCATTCACCAATTAGAAATAAAATAAATTGTAGTTAAAATACACAACGGTGGCTTCAGCCTGTAGTCCAAGCACTTTGGGAGGTCGAGGCAAGAGGATTGCCTGAGCCAGGGGTTCGAGACCAGCCCGCATAACTTGGCAAGACCTCGTCTCTACAGTAAATCACAAAAAGTTAGCTGGGGGTGGTGGCATGTGCCAGTAGTTCCAGCTACTTGGAAGGCAGAGGCAGAAGGTTCATTTGGGCCCAGCAGGTCGAGGCAGCAGTGGCCGTGAGTGTGCCACTGCACTCCAGCCTGGGTGACAGAGTGAGACTCTGATTCAAACAAAAACAAAAACAAAAAAACCCCCAAAATCACATACCATAAAGTTCATATTCAAGTGTACAATTCACTGGCACTAAGTACATTCACACTGCTGTGCAACCATCACCCTCTACCTAGTTCCAGAACTTTTCTATCATCCCAAAAGGAAATCCTGTGCCCATTAAACAGCCACTTCCCATCTTCCCCTCCCCAAGACTGCCTGCAACCACTCAGCTGCTTCCTGACTGTATAGATTTGCTTACTCTGGACATTTCATATGGATGGAATCATAGTCTAGCTTCATTCGCTTAGCATAATGTTCCGGATTCTCCCATGTTGCAACATGTGTCAGAACTTCTCTCCTTGGCTGTGTGTGGTGGCTCACATCTGTAATCCCAGCACTTTGGAAGGCCAAACTGGAAGGATTGCTGGAACCCAGGCTTTTGAGATCAGCTTGGGCAACATAGCAAGACCTTGTCCTTATAAAAAAATCAAAAAATTAGCTGTGCCTGGTGGCATGCACCTGCAGTCGATACTTGGGAGGCTGAGGCAGGAGGATTGCTTGAGTCAGGAGGTTGAGACTGCATTGAGCCATAATTGTGCCACTGCACTCCATCCTGGGCAACAGAGTGAGACTCCAACTCAAAAAAAAAAAAAACACCAAAAAAACCTCCCAA
>NW_007248868.1:41016-57115 GCF_000164805.1 Carlito syrichta
CACACCTGTAGTTCCAGCTACTTGAAAGGCTGAGGCGGAAGGATTGCCGGAGCCCAGCAGGTCGAGGCTGTGGTGGCCAGGAGCAGTCGAGGCTGCGGTGGCCAGTAGAGGCCACTGCACTCCAGTCTGGGCGACAGAGTGAGACTCCAGCTCAAAAAAACCCCCCCAAAAAACCTCCCAAAACAAAAACATAATTCCTTATTATGGCTCAATTGTATTCCATTGTACAGATAGACCATATTTTGTCCATGGTTTCTATGCTTGCTAGCTAATGTCCAATCTCTCAACCTTGGGGAAATGGGGATGGGCAATGCAATCCTCAGAGGTGCTTGGGAATCTACCCATGACTCTGCATGACCCAGACCCTCTCTGTGCCCAGGTCGGCTGGGGTCATGAACCTGAAGGAGGCAGGAGACCAAGGTGTGACCATGTGGGGCAAGGTTCAAGCTCCCTGGTTTGGGCTCCTTGATCCCATTCGACCTCACTTGCCAACACGGATTAAAAGATAAATTTATTTATTTATTTATTTGAGTCAGAGTCTCACTCGGTCACCCAGGCTGGAGTGCAGTGGCATGTTCATGGCCATCGCAGCCGCAACCTGCTGGGCTCAGGCGATCCTTCTGCCTCAGTCTTCTGAGTATCTAAAACTACAGGCATGTGCCACCAACCCAGTTAATTTTTTGATTTAATGTACAGATGAGGACTTGCCAAGTTGTCCAGGCTAGTCTTGACCCCCTGGGGCTCTGGCAATCCTTCACCTCTGTCTCCCATGGTGCCGAGATTAGAGACAAGTTCCTCTGTGTCCGGCGATAAAATGACTAAGAATGTCAAGATGGCAGCTTCAGAGCATTAAATCCCAGATGTGGCCAGGCATGGAGGCTCATGCCAGTAATTCCAGCACTTTGGGAGGCCAAGGCAGATGGATCACTTGCATTCAGGAGTTCGAGACCAGCCTGGGCAACGTAGTGAGACAAAAAATTTTTTGAAAATTTAGTTGACATGGTCATGTTAACAACTTGGAATGCTGAGGTGGAAGGAGCAACTGAGCCCAAGAGGTTCAGCCTGGGCCACAGAGTGAGACCCCAACTCAAAAAAAGAAATCCCAAAGGTGAGGCCATCAGGGTTTTGTGTAACTGCTTCAGGTCTCATGTGGAGCTGGGAGCCTGGTGTGAACCAGAGATGGCTCCAAGACAGGCAGGGGAGCAGAGCAACCTTGGGGAGCCTGGGAGGCCCTGGGCTGGGGATCATGTGAGGGTGAGGCCCTTGGTAAGGCCCTTGTGGGCTGGGATTGACTGTTCCCGTTCTACTCTTTGCCTCCTGCCCCTGCATGGAGTAGACTTTACCTGTAGAATGAATGAATGAATGAATGAATGGGAGCCTGCATCCATCAACTCACCTAGAGCCAGGGCTCATCTGTGTCTCCCAGATCCCTCCTAGGACTGCCTGCCCCTGAGACTGACCCAGGTGCTCCTCCCAGGGTTAGGTCCTCAACCCCCCTGCCCTTCTGCTTCCCTCTGAGAACGAGAAGTAGGGACAGGGCATCTCTCTGGACATTTGCGGTTCTGAGGTTCCTCTTCTGGGGATGTCACCGTCCCTTCCCTGAGTGTCAAGTTAAAGCTTCCTTCCCAGACAGACCCAGACGCCAGATGTTCCCGGGACGGGCCCAGGCCCTCAGTGCCTAGCAATGCTGCTGCTGTCCCTGTTGCTGCCTGTGCTGGGGGCAGGTGAGTAGAGTGACAGCTGGGGGTCTCTGGTGGGGGCTGAGGCTGCAGCTGAGCCTCAGTGTCCCCCCAGGGTCCCTGCAGGAGGATCCAAGGTTCAAGTCGGAAGTGCAGGCGTCGGTGACGGTGCAGGAGGGCCTGTGCGTCTCTGTGCCCTGCTCCTTCTCCTACCCCCAGGACGGCTGGAACGAGTCGACACCAGTTTATGGTTACTGGTTCAAAGGAAGGAACACTGGTGTTCCAGTGGCCACAAACAACCAGGCTCAACAGGTGCAAACGAGGACCCGGGACCGATTCCAGCTCACCGGGAATCCCCGGAACAAGAGCTGCTCCTTGGTGATCAGAGAAGCCCAGAAGGAGGACAAGGGAACGTACTTCTTTCGCGTGGAGAGAGGACGCACCGTGAGACACGGTTTCGAGAAGTCATTCTCTCTGAAGGTGACAGGTGTGGAACGGAGTGAGAATCCCTGCTTCTCATCCTGGAGAGGGAGAGTGGGGACGGGCCACAGGCTGAGCGCAGAGGGCTCTCCGGGCACCCCTGCGGCACTGTGATCACCCTTCCATCTGTCCCAGAGGTTAAGAAGCCAGAAGTCTATGTCCCCGAGGTCTTGGAGCCCAACCAGCCAGTGACGGTCCTCTGTGTGTTTAACTGGACCTTCGAGGGATGTCCAGCCCCTTCCTTCTCCTGGCTGGGGGCTGCCCTCTCCTCCCAGGGAACCCGGTCAGCCTCCCACTTCTCAGCGCTCAGCCTCATGCCCAGATACCGGGACCACAACACCGACCTGACTTGCTGTGTAGACTTCACAAATGGTGTGAGGACAGAGAGGACCGTCCGACTCCGCATGTCCTGTGAGTGTGGCGGGGGCTGTGGTTGCAAACAAGCCTGGGGACAGGGAGATGGAGAGCCTAGCAGGGAAGGCACTCCGGAAGGTCCCTGTAGAGGAAGCCATGGGGTCCCGGGATAGGCCCCAGCCCTGGGAGGGGGATGGGAGGGGTCTCTGGTCCTCAGTGCACGTCCTTTTCTGTGAGGGTGCTTCTCCATTGTGGGAACTAAACATCCTCCTGAGGCTAGCTCACTCTCTTTGCAGATGCCCCCAGAGCCCTTGTCATCAGCATTTCCCATGACAATTCGTCAGGTACTGAGGACACTGAGGGCCCATTGGGCTGGGGCTGGCCAGTCCTCTTAGGGTGAGAAGGTTTCAGGGGGTGAGGGAATGGGCTCCTGCCGGCAGCTCGTGCTCTTTCTCCCACCCCCCTTTTTTTCTCTCTTCTATTCTCTCCCTCCTTCTCCCCTCTCCTCCCCTCCCCTGTCCTCTTCTCTCTCTCTCTCTCTCTCTCTCTCTCTCCAGCCCCAGAGCCTCAGGGATACCGCCCACGCCTGGAAGTCCAGAAAGGCCAGTTCCTGCGGCTCCTCTGTGGTGCTGACAGCCAGCCCCCCGCCACGCTGAGCTGGATCCTGCAAGACAGAGTCCTTTCTTGGTCCCACCCCTGGGGCCCCAGAACCATGGGACTGGATTTGCCTGGGGTGAAGGCGGGGGACTCAGGGCACTATACCTGCCGAGCAGAGAACAGGCTGGGCTCGCAGCAGCACACCCTGGACCTCTCTGTGCTGTGTGAGTGTGACCAGCAGGGGCCCGGTGTCCATCCAGGGGAGAAGGGGGAGGGAGCGAGGGCTGGGGAGGATTCCAGAGCTCTGAAGGACCTGGAGCCCCAGGCCTGAAGCACCAGACATTCTTCCCTTCCTCGACCCTTGGCCGGTTTGTATCTGGGACTCAGCGGGTAACTCTGCCCCCGCCCACCCGACCCCATCCCACCTCTTCCATCTCCCAGGATGGTCCCCTGTGCCCAGAGGGAGGTCCAGGCCCTCTAGAGCCGCTGCCCTGTCTCCCTCTCAGATCCTCCAGAGAACTTGACAGTGACGGTTTCCCAGGCCAACAGGACAGGTGAGAGAGGGAGACACAGGAACCAGGGCCTCTCGGAGCCAAACTGGGGTCCTGGTGTCTGGGGTGTCCCCAGGCAGGAGGGAGCCAGAGCCCTAGGCCGCCCATCACTTCCGCTCTTCCCTTCCCCAGTCCTGGAAACACTCAGGAATGGCACGTCCCTCCCAGTCTTGGAAGGCCAGAGTCTGCGCCTGGTCTGTGTCGCCCACGGCAACCCCCCAGCCAGGCTGAGCTGGGCCCGGGGCAGACAGACCCTGACCTGTCCCAGGCTTCAGACCCAGGGGTCCTGGAGCTGCCTCAGGTGCAAATGGAGCTCAAGGAATTCAGCTGCTGTGCTCAGAACCTGCTGGGCTCTCAGCAAGTTTCACTGAGACTCCCTGTACATGATGGTTGGGGGCTGAGCATCCCAGTCCCGGGCATGGGACAGCCGTCAAGCCTTCTCCTCCCTCCTGCAGACCCCTCATGGCTGCCAGGACCCTCCTGCTCCTGGGAGGCTGAGGGTCTATGCTGCAGCTGCTCTGGCCCGGCCCAGCCGGCCTCCTCCCTGCGCTGTTAGCTTGGGAAGGGGCTGAGGGAGGGGAACGGTGGCCAGGGTGCCTTCAAGGTTACCCCCAGCTCAGCGGGGTCCTGGGCCAACAGCTCCCTGAGCTTCCGCGGGGTGCTGGACTCCAGCTTCGGGCTCAGCTGCGAGGCTCGGAACTTCCCTGGACCCTGAGCCCTCTGTTTGCTGCTTGACAGTTGGAACACCGCTGGGTGAGAGAGGCCCTGGCTCTCATGGTCCCACATCCTGCACACAGGAAGGGCCTGGAGAGTCCCCAGGTCAAGTCCTCCTGGGGGAGGAAGGAACCAGGACTGTGAATCAGCAGGTCTATCGGCCTCACCTGGTTTTTCTACAGGGAAATCAGGGCCTCTGGCAGAAGTGTTTCTGCTGGCCCTCAGGGTCTTGGCTGTGAAAGTCCTGCTTCTCTGCCTCTGCCTTGTCTTCCACAAGTGAGTGCTCCCCAGGGACCAGGGGGAGGCATGGCAGGGCAGGGAACATGAGGCTGAGTTCCTTGTCCGAGTGCGGGAGGGAGCGGAACGGGCCAAAGGGCCTGGGAGAGGCAGGTGGCTGAGTTGTGGAGAGAATCCATAATGATGGTGAACAGTCGACTGTCTCCGACTCTGGCAGTTCCCAGAGTGAGGAGGTTCCTGGTCCCATCAGGAAGGTGTTGGTGGCTAGACCTGCTCTCTTACCCTGAGTCCCTCCAGCCCCGCAACAGGGCACAGGGAGGTGACTCTGCTGCCCTCTGACCCTGATCTGGCCACACTGACAGGCCTTGGTCTCTTCCCTCAGGGCGAGGTCCTGCAGGAGGAAGGTGGCATGGGCGGCAGCAGGCATGGAGGATGAGTACACTGTCATGGGTTAACCTCTCAGGTGAGTGTCGTGGGCGTCTCACCCTCCAACATCCCTCTGGACACCTCCTCCGGGCGTCTCCAGGATTGCTCCGCTCAGCGTGGCCACAGTGAAGCAGCCCATCTTCCTCTCCAAACCCACATCCCCTCTGGGGTGCTCGTCCTGCTGATGACGCGGCAGCCCCATCTCTACAGCCAGAGCCAGGGTGTGTTTCTCACCTTGACCTCCCTCCCTCCTCCAGATCCCATCCACCACCAACTCTCATCCTTCCTTCTTCTAAGTACAACTCCACTTGTTTTGGGGTTTTTTTTGAGTTGGAGTCTCACTGTGTTGCCCAGGCTGAAGGGCAATGGCCACCTCAGCTTTGATCTGCTGGGCTCAGCTGATACTTCCAAGTAGGCCTGTGCCATCATACCCAGCTAATGTTTTGAGTTGCTGTAGAGATGAGGTCTTTCCAAGTTGCCCAGGCTGGTCTTGAACCCCTGAACTCAGTCAGCCCTCTCACCTCTGCCTCCCAAGGTGCTAGGACTATAGGAATGAGCCGCCGCGCCCGGCCCTCTTGGTGCTCTTTTTCCCCATCCCGACCCTGGTCGTTCCTGCAGCCTCACTTCCACCCCAGTCTGTGAAGTCACCTCCGCCCCTGCCTTCCTCTCTCCCCAACACAGGCCTCCAGACTGTGCTCCCAGATGCCTCCTCGTCCTGGTCCTCCCCGGTCTGAACGGCCGTGTTTCCCTCCTTTGCTGGGGAGCGAGGTGCCCACACCACTGCCTGGACTGAGGGCTGTGCATGGTCTCTCCCTGCTGGACTCTGCTCCTGACTCCTCCTCTCCCTGCATCACCCAACGTCTCCCACACCCACCAGGCCCAGCCCTCTGTGCCTCTGAGACTTGCACGTGTGGTTCCCTCTCCTGAAACGCCCTTCCCTCCCCATTCCTGCCTATCGGGGTCCTGACTGTCCTTCAGGCTCGTCTCAAATGTCACCCAGATGTGTGTCTTCACTGTGTGGTGTTGAGTGGAAGAGACGCATGCTGCCGTGCATTTACAGACGCTCATCCAGCAGGAAATTGAACACCTACTGAGTGCCAGCTCATCAAAAGTGCCCTGGAAGCATCCGTGCCAGAACTTCAAACTCTCGTCATTTACGGACTCGAATAGACACTTCTCTAAGGAAGACACACGTATGGCCCGGGAGAAGTGAAAAGATGCCCCAAACCATTAGTCCCTAGACAGATGCAAATCAAAACTACTCATGAGACACCGCCTCACAATGATGAGGACAGATGCCACAAAGCAGACAAGGGCAGAGCATAAAAAGTGTCGTGAGGATGCACAGAAACAGAAGCCCTGTTCTCTGCAGGTGAAACAGTGCAGCCCGCGAAAAACCCTCTGTGTTCTCTCCAAGGTCAAGCACAGACTCACCACAGGGTCCAGCAATTCCACGCCGGCTATTTTCCCACAGGAAAGTCGGGCGTCGATAGACGCTTGCAAACCCACATCCATGGCAGCCTCATTCACAACAGCCCACGGGTGGGAGAAGCTGAGAATTTACCACCTGGCAAGAAGCAGCAGGTGGTCCACACACTCCTCCGGGACAATCTATAGCCTCGAAGGAAGGCATGGAATTCCAACACATCCTGGCTCGTGGGAGGATCCTAAACCAATATGTGGAGCGAAGAAGCCAGACACGAGACAAGAAATGGTGCATGATGTGCTCATGTGACTGACCTGGAAGAGGCCAATTCAGGGGAACCCAAGGGGATGGTTGAGTGCCGGACCTGGGGACAGGGAAGGGATGGGGAAGGATTGTGCAGTCTGTACAGAGTTTCTGTTGAGGATGATAAAAAAATTCTGGAAATAGTGGTTAATATTGCACCACTACATAAATGTGCTTAATGCACCTGAATTGTACCATATGGAATGTGAAAAATGGCAAATTTCATGTTATCATATTTCAGACAGTAAAATATGTGTAACATACACTTTAAGCGGGGAAAACTCAATCTCATCAAGGTGGTGTCATTCTGGAGAACAGAAGACAAGATGAATAAATCATAAAATGAGAGCCTGTGATCTGTGTTTGCAGGAAAACCATGCAGTGCTGAAAAAGGTCCTTATGACAGATTGGGGACAGTTTCTGGGTCTGATGGTTGAGGAGGTGACGTCAGGTAAAGACATGGAGTGGTGAGGCAGCAGTCTCTGTGTCTGCTTAAGAGAAAAGTCTTCCAGGAGGAAGAAAAGGGAACAGGAATCAGGGCTCAGAGGCAGCAGCAGGCCTGGAGCTGTGGACACAAGAGGCCCGTGTCTGATGCAGAGGGAGGCAGGAGGAGGGAGCAGCGGGGAGGACAGTGCAGACTGTGTGGGGCCTCACGGGTCATGCAGAGATCTGTATCCTTTGGGAAGAGCAGAGACACTCCTGGATTTTCCCCCTAACAGGACCTCATGGCCACCCTGGTCAGAACAGGCCTGAGTGGGTCATGGTAGCCACATTGGGAAGGCACCAATGGTACCTGTAGGAGGAGAGATGGCGGCTTGAGCCAGGGATACAGGGCTGAGCGAGGACACGTTTAGAGGATGGGTGTGGAAGGTCAGGTTCACAGGACTCTCTGATGATGTGGTCAGTGGGGGGAAGGGAAGGACCACGGTGATGCCAGAATGTTTCCTGGAGCTCCTGGAAGGACTGAGAGGGAGGATGCTAATTCTGAGAATCCCCCTGACATCTGAAAGGGGACAGGAGGGAGACAGCTGGACGCCATGCCTGGACCTCAGGAGAGGTGTCCAGGGCAGGGGGATGTTGCGGATATAATGATGACCACAGTTTAGAATCTTGTGTGTGTGTGTGTGTGTGTGTGTGTGTGTGTGTGTGTGTGTGTGTGTGTGTGTGTGTGTGTGTGTGTGTGTGTTGAGGTCTCACCCTATTGCCCAGACTGGGCTCAGGCAATCCTTCCACCTCAGCCTCCAAGTAGCCGGAACTGCAGGAGCATGCTACCGTGCCTGGCTATTTTTTTTTTTTATTGCAGAGCCAAGGTCTCACCAAGTTACCCAGGCTGGTCTCGAACCCGTAGGTTCAGGCAATCCACTCTCCACGGCCTCGCAAACTGTTGGGATTATAGGCTGAACCACCAAGCCCAGCCACAGTTTAGAATCTTTAGTGTAAAATGAGGACCGGAGAGAAGGGAACCCAGGGGATAGTGAGACAATGGCACATCCTCAGGAATGAAGACCCAAATCCCTGTGACCCAGCCATCCGCATACGGGTATTTACAGGAAAGAATTGAAAGTGGGACTTGGACAGATATTTCCACCCCCACGTCCATGGCATGTTTATTCTCAGGGCCCAGAGGGGGAAGCAACCTGGGTCCATCGGCCAATGATCGATGGGCGGGAGGTGGTGGGAACCAGAATGGAGTCCTTCCATTCTGAGGAAGGGAGGACACCTGGACTCATGTTGCCACAAGTGTGACCCTTGCCACTATCGTGTAAAGTGACACAGACAGTCACAAAAGGACAGGCACATTATGATTTGCTTATATATGGTGTCTAAGAGCTCAGGCTTAGGGGAACAGTCAGCAGAATGGTGGCTGCAGGGAGTGGGGGGAGTGTTGGGAGAAAGCGGGAGTTTCGGTTTCTGGAACATAGTTTCAGTTGTGCAAGACAAGGACGTCCCGGAGATCTAGGGCACAACGTGTGGTCACACGTCACATCCTGGACTGTAGACTCTGCGACCGCGTCAGCACGTGTCGGTCCATGAGGGACCAAACATATGGTGGTCCCGTAAGACGGTCGCAGAGCTGAAAGATGTCTGTGCCCAGCGACGTCCTCAGGTCCAACACGGTGGCACAACACAGTCCTCACGTGTGTGGTGATGCTGGCGTCAACAAGCCCGCTGCGCTGCCGGTCGCATCAAAGTCTCGCACATACAAGAATGTACCGTTTATAATACTTGATAATGATAACAAATGGTGATGTTACTGGTGTGTGTGCTTCCTCCGCTTTTCATCATTATTTTCAATGTGCTCTTTCCACCTCTCAAAAATGACAACTGTGAGACAGCCTCAGCCAGGTCCTTCAGTCCGCATTCCAGAAGGAGGCACAGTTGTCCTAGGAGGTGACAGTTCCGTGTGTGTCATTGTCCCAAAGACCTCCCAGTGGGAAAGATGTGGAGGTGGAAGACGGTGATATTGATGACCCTGATATTGTGTAGGCCTAGACCAGTGTGTGCGTTTGTATCTTAGTTCTAGGAAAGAAAAAGTTTAAAGGTTAAAGGAAAATGTTTAAGTAGAAAACAGCTGTGGGGCACAGAGGCTCATGCCTGTCATCCCAGCACTTTGGGAGGTGGAGACGAGAGGATTGCCTGTGCCCACGGGTTCAAAACCAGCCATGGCAACTTGGCAAGACAATGTTCTGGCTACTTGGAAGGCAGATGCGGAAAGATCGCCCAAGTCCAGTGGGTTGAGGCTGTGGTGGCCGTTAGTGTGCTGCTGCACTCCAGCCTGGGTGACAGCATGAGACTCCAACTCAAAAAAAAAAAAAAAGAAAACAGCTAATCGTATAATAGGAAGAAAGAAAAATTTACACAGCTGTATGTGTGTGTTTAAACCTAAATGTTATTATAAAAGGGTAAAAACGTTTTGAAAATGGTAAAGTTATGAGATTAAAAAGTTACAGTAAGCTAAAAATAAATTATTATTGAAGAAAACTTTAAAATAAATGAGTGTAGCCTTGTGTACAATGTTTATAAACCTACAGTTGTGGACCATAACATCCTAGGCCTTCACACTCACTCACCACTTGGTCACTCACCCACCCAGATTAAATGTCAGTCCTGTGAGCTCCATTCATAGTGAATGTCCTATGCATGCATATTGTTTTTAATATTTTATACTGTATTTTTACTGTACCTTTTCTGTGATCAAATATGTCTAAGTTGGGCCGGGTGCGACGGCTGACGCCTATAATCCCAGCACTTTGAGGGGACAAAGTGAGAGGATTGCCTGAGCCTACAGGTTCTAGACCAGTCTGGGCAACTTGGCGAGACCTACTCTCTATGATAAATAAAATAAAAAAAAAATAGCCAGGCAGGTAGCACACGTTACTTGGAAGGCTGAGGCAGAAGGGTCTCCGGAGCCCAGCAGCTCGACACTGGGATGGTCGTGAGTGTGCCACTGTGCTCCAGCCTGGGTGGCAGAGTGAGACTCCGATTCAAAAAAATAAGTGTCTGATAGATCCACAAATACTTATCATTGTGTTACAGTTGCCTATAATATTCACTACAGGAACATGCTGTACTGAGTTGCAGCCTATGAGCAATGACTGTACCACCTAGCCTAGGTGTGTAGGAAACTCTACCCCGGTGAGTGTGGTGTTCTCACAATGATGAAACTGACAAAACGCAGACTCGGACTGTATGACTGTTGTTAAGTGGCAGAAGTGTGTACTTAAAATAATTAAGATGGTAAATTTTAAACGTTTTTTTTCACAATGAATACATTTAAAAGAAAAACAATTCATCGTGCTAACAATAAAAAAACGAAAACAGGCAAAATCATTTGATGGTATTTTATATCAATTTATTAAAAATACTCAGCAAAAGCCGGGCTTGGTGGCTCAACCTGTAATCCCGTGCCTTTGGGAGGCTGAGGTGAGTGGATTGCCTGAGCCTGAGGGGTTCGAGACCCGCCTGGGCAGGTGAGACCTCATCTCTACAATAAATCAAAAAATTAGCCGGACGTGGTAGCATGCGCCAGTAATTCTGGCTACTCGGAAGGATCGCCAGAACCCAGCAGGTTGAGGCTGTGGTGGCCGGGAGCGGCCACTGCACTCCAGTCTGGGAGACAGAGGGAGACTCAAACCCAAAAAAAAAAAAAAAAAAAACTCAGCAAGGTCAAAATAGAAGGAAACACCTACCAACTCAAAGATGAGCAATTTTCACAATCCCACATTGACTCTGAAAGACACGACTTTTCCCTCTGGTTCTGGCAACAAGAAAAGAATGAATGCTGTCGCCACTTCTACTAGACAACATAGCTAGCACCTTCCCTGTGTAGGTAACCCAAGAAATGAAAATTAGGGCTGTTCAGATTAGAAAGGAAGAAATGAAACTGTCTTCATTCACTGACGACATGACCAGGTGCAGAAAAAATCTCAAGTTATCAGCAAAGAAGTTGTCAGACCAATGAATGAGTTTAGTGAGGAGGTAGGATATTAGTTCAAACTACATAATTCTTCTCCAGCTCTATATATTTGGCAAGCACTATGAGAAATGGAATGTTTTTAGTTGCAATTTACAGTAGTTATTATACCATGAAATCAATTTAACTATGGACTGTGAAAGTCCTGTACATTGAAGGATACAAAACATTGCTGAGCGAAATGAAAGAAAACCTCAACAAACAGGTATATGCATACCATGTCCATGGATTGGAAGGCTTTGGAATGTTAAGGTACCAGTTCCCCCAAATCACTCTATACATTCACTGTAATCCTAAATAAATTTCAGTGAGAGCTTCTGTAGAAATTGATAAGTTGATCCTACAGTTTATATGGGAAGGCAAAGACCTAGAATGCCCTAAGTATCTTGAGAATGGACACTAAATCCATTTAAGGAGTCTCCCTCCAGTTCCTATCCCATCCCCCAGGGTCCCCACCACTTCCCCCACTGCCCCCTCCCCCAAAGCCAGATCACGTTCTCCAAACTTAGGGCCAAGAGTTGTTTCCAGCAGATCCTGTGGGCTCCCAGGGGCGGGTCATCCCCGGCTGGGCAGTCCTCATTCAGGCCTCATTGTCTCCTGAGACAAAACCCCAGCAGAGGGAGCAGCAAGAACAAAGTCCCAGAGGCAGGGTAGAGTGTCACAACCAGAAACAGGGAGAGGAGAGGAGCGGTATAGGAACAGCTATTCAGAAATCAGTCACGGGAGCCGGGGCAGCTGTGGCCAAGGGGGCACTTGTATCCCTCAGCCCCATCCACAGAGAGTCCCAGACCCTCTCCTGAGATCCCTCCCCAGGTACCCCACTGTGAGGTCTGTGTCATTCCATCCACCTCCCACTCTGAGAATCCTGGACACACCTCTTCTGCTGTTCTTTCCCCAGAACTCATCTTCCCCTGGGGGGAGCAGCCCCGCCCCCTGGCAGTGCACCCCTATCTCGGGTTCCTCCTGGTGACTCTGCAGCTCCCTGGTGGACAGTAAATACAGTGTCCGGGCTTGTCAAGTTGAGTCCTTGTCTCTTCTCCCCAGAAGAGAGTAGGACTCAACCCCATGTGCTTGGAGAAATAGTGACAGGATACATGAGTGAAAGATCCCCTGCCGCCATATATAAGGAACATGAATAAAACTGAAGTTTGCAGAAACTTGAAATTAAAGATGATGGTGGTAAATTATGTAAACATCAAACTAAAAACGTTGGTGCCGTGATCCTAATATCAGAAGAAGCAGTCTCAAGGCAAAAGGCATCACCACAGGTTAAGAAAGGGGACTTCTTAAAGATCAAAGGCTTAGGTCAAGGTGAGTGGATTGCCTGAGCCCGTGGGTTCAAGACCAACCTGGGTAACTTGGCAAGACCTCGTCTCTACAACAAATAAAAAATTAGCCAGGCGTGGTAGCACACACCTGTAGTTCTGACTACTTGGAAATCTGAGGCAGAAGGATCTCCGGAGCCCAGCAGGTCGACACTGAGGTGGTTGTGAGCATGCCACTGCACTCCAGCCTGGGCAACACAGTGAGACTCCAACTCAAAAAAAAAAAAAAAAGATCAAAAGCTTAATTCAACAGAAATATATAAAAATTTAAACACATATGCAGCTACTAATCATGCCTTAAAATACAAAAAGCACAAGTATTTGCAGATTACA
The DNA here is from genome assembly GCF_000164805.1 of Carlito syrichta. Taxonomy (NCBI): domain Eukaryota; kingdom Metazoa; phylum Chordata; class Mammalia; order Primates; family Tarsiidae; genus Carlito; species Carlito syrichta. Next base: position 53,916 of record NW_007248868.1, read on the forward strand.
TCTCCCATCATCACAGGGATGCTCGAAGACTTAGTGTCTCCCCACTGAACAGTGACTCCTGGGGACAGTGTCTAGGTCTGGCATATTGACCTCATCTGGCAGACTGAAGATGGTCTTCTTGTGGTTGCTAAGGGAGAGGGGAGAAGTTGTCTGCCCCCCAAACTGGGTCCATGTGTCTCCAGTCCCTGAGTCCCACCCTGACCTCCACCAACATCTTCATCCTTGTCTGGGATCTGGCCCTCATTTAATGTTTCTTTCTTCTTCTTTCCTTTCCTCTCTCTCTCTCTCTCTCTCTTTCTCTTTCTTTTTTTCTTTATTTTTCTTTCTTCCGTCCCTCCCTCACTCCCTCTCTTTTTTCTTTTTCTTTCTTTCCTTTCCCTTTCTTTCTTCCGTCTCTCTCCTTTCTTTTTTTTTTTTGGTGGAGTCTTACTCTGTTGCCCAGGCTGGAGTGCAGTGGCATGCTCACACTACTGCAGCCTGGACTTCCTGAGGTCAGGTGATCCTTCTGCCTCAGCTTTTCAAGTAACTGGAACCACAAGCATGTGGCACCACATCCGGTTTTTTTTTTTTTTTTGGTGGAGACATGGTCTTCCAAAATTGCCTAGGCTGTTCTCCAACCCCTGGGTGGAGGCAAGCCTCTCACCTCGACTCCCAGTGTCCCATCTTCACCTTGCAGAAAATGTCCCCCAAGAGGAAAGACATTGACAGGGAGGTGAAAGAGATGGGTTGGGTCCTGCACAAGGTGTGAATTTGACTGAGTCTCTCTTCATCTCTGGCCTCAGGGTCCCCAGGAATGGGCGTGGGGTGGGGACAGTTGGTCTCCAAGGGTGTGGGAGGTCACTGCTCTGGCCTCGCCCCCGTCTTCCTGTGGGTACTCCTCTGAGTCTTGAGCTCTTAGCTCCTGAGAGAAGAGCCAGGAGGAACAGACTTTCCCCGGCGGCCCTGGAATGTCCCACACCAGACATGCTGTGGCTGCTGCTGCTGACCCTGCTGTGGGGGACGGAGGGGACAGAGGGACAGAGAAGGCGTGGCGATGGCTATGTGCTGAGTGTGAAGTCAGTGACGGTGCAGGAGGGCCTGTGTGTCTCTGTACCCTGCTCCTTCTCCTACCCCCAGGGTGACCGGACTGACTCTTACCCAGCGTATGGCTACTGGTTCCGGGAAGGGGCCAATGTTGACCAGGATGCTCCAGTGGCCACAAACAACCCAGCTCAAAAAGTGCAGGAGGAGACCCAGAGCCGATTCCACCTGCTCTGGGACCCGTGGACAAACAACTGCTTGCTGAGCATCAGAGACACCAGGAGGAGTGATGAGGGGAAATACTTCTTTCGAGTGGAGAGAGGATGGGCAAAATACAACGACATATCTTTCCAGCTCTCTCTGCTTGTGACGGGTAAGGCCTGGGCTTCAGAAGCGGCGACAGGGAAAGTCACGGGCTGCAGGGCAGGGCTGGGATGACAGCTCCGTCCTGGGAGGGTGTTAGGGTGGAGAGTGCCAGGCTCAGAAGCTGGACCAGAGTCTGGCTGGGCTTCTCTCAGGGCCATACCTCAGACCCTCCCTCCTGATCCTGCGTATCCCCCTCTCCTCACCAGCCCTGACCCACACACCCGACATCCTCATCTCCCAGCCCCTGGAATCTGGCCGCCCCAGCACCCTGACCTGCTCTGTGCCCTGGGCCTGTGAGCAGGGGACGCCCCCCATCTTCTCCTGGATGTCAGCTGCCCCCACCTCCCTGGGCCCCAGGTCCACCCTCTCCTCGGTGCTCACTATCACCCCACGGCCCCAGGACCACGGCACCAACCTCACTTGTCAAGTGAAGTTTCCCGGAGCTGATGTGACTACAGAGAGAACCATCCAGCTCAATGTCTCCTGTGAGTACCAGGCCAGGACACCTGGGTCCCCGAGAGTGTTGTTGGGAGAGGAGGGCTGAGCCAGAGCTTCAAGTTGGAGAGCTGGTAGTCAAACTGGAAGGCCCCTGCCCCATCCCTTTTCCTTGGCTCCAGGGGGCCAGCCCCTCCTTCGTTGTTGAGGCTGCCACCTCTTTCTGCCAGATGCTCCACAGAACGTGGCCGTCAGCATCTTCCTGGGAAACAGCACAGGTAGGAAGGAGCCTCTCCTTCCTCTCAGAGCCGGGATGGAGGTGGATAGAGACTACCTGGGATATGGAAGGGAAGGCAGGGCTGAGGCCAGACTCGGGGAGAGCCGAGGGGAGGCCCCCAGACTCCATGCTCTGCATCCAGTCCTTGGCTCACCCCAGCTTCCGGGGTCGACTGCCCCACCCCTCCCACCGCCCTTGTCTCTGATCTTGCGCCCCTTCCTGCTGCGGTGGGCTCCTCCCGGGTCCAGGAACCGCCCGTTTCCCACATCTCTGTCCCAGCCCCTGTCCTCCCTCGGGACAGCCTGGGCAGTTCCAGGGAAGTGGTCTGGGCACTCCTGAAGGTCTGAGGCCTGGACTCCGCAAGTCCCGCTTCAGAGTAAGTGTGGACCCACAGAGGAGGGATGCCCGCCCTGCCCACACCCCACGCCTCTCCCTCCCCACCTCTCTCCCTAAAGCCCTCGGGATCCTGCAGAACACTTCGTCCTTTCCTGTCCTGGAGGGCCAGGCTCTGCAACTGCTCTGTGACGCTGACAGCAACCCCCCTGCACACCTGAGCTGGTTCCGGGGGTCCCCCGCCCTGAATGCCACCCCCGTCTCCAACACCAGCATCCTGGAGCTGCCCCGAGTGGGGCCTGCAGAAGAAGAATTCACCAGCCCGCTCAGTACCAGCTGGGCTCCCAGCACGTCTCTCTGAGCCTCTCTGTGCACTGTGAGTGGGGGCGTGCACCGGATCCCGGACAGGGGGCACCCGCGGACCTTTCTCCTCCCTCCCGCAGACCCCCCACGACTTTTGAGACCCTCCTGCTCCCGGGCTTCCTCTTGGGCCCAGCTTCCTCCTGGGCCCAGACGTCTGCAGCTTCCTCCTGGGCCCAACCTGCCCCCTCCCTGTGCTGGCGCTTGGCGAGGAGCTTCTGGAGGGGAATGGCGGCCAGGGCGCCTTCAGCTCAGTCGGGTCCTGGGCCAGTAACTTCTTGAGCGTCAGCGGGAGACTGGACTCCAGCCTCGGCCTCAGCTGCGAGGCCCAGAACCTCCACGGGACCAGAGTGACGCTGTCCTGCAGCAGCCAGTTCAGGAGGCGGTGGGGGCGGGGGCCAGGGAACGA
>NW_007248868.1:57155-63526 GCF_000164805.1 Carlito syrichta
GGGGCTTGGGGCTGTGGGGCGGGGCTGGGCCTCGGGGCAGGAGTTGGGGGAGGTCCCAGCTCTTCGGATGGTGGGGAGAGAAAAACCGAGAGCTCTAGTTCCGGGAGAGGAGGGACTCGAGGGTCGCGGGGCGTGAGGGGCAACACTCCAAGCCACCCACGTCTGCAGGGAGGCCACAGCCTGGGGGACGGTTCCTTCTGGGGGCCGTCGCGGGAGCCGTTGCTGCTGCCCTGTTCAGTCTCTGTTTCTGCCTCATCTTCCTCAGGTGGGCGTCGCCCTGGTGGGGGGAGGACAGTGCCGGGTGTGGGAAGGGGGCTGTCCTAGACCCCCAGCCAGCCCCAGTTGGAGGAGTCTGGACAGGGTCGTGCTTGTGAGAACTGGGTCTTAGGGGATCAGAGCAGGGGCCATGCAAGTGGGAGGTCACCCGGTGATATGTCCCCCTCCCCAATCTCAGCAGTCTTCTGGCCTCCTCTAAGTGGGCGGCAGGCCCCTCAGGCTGGAGCCCCTGGGAGGCTGAGAGGTCCTGGCTCCTCCCTCAGGGTGAAGACCTGCAGGAGAAAAGCCATCAGGAGGGCAGCCCAGAAGGACGCCATGGCTGCCCTGGGTCCAGACTCCCGAGTGAGTGACCGGCCCACTGTCCGCCGTGGTCCCATCTGGTCCCCTCCCCAGAAGGGCCGTGGCCATCTTCCTCTTGATGACGGAGATTCATCGTGCCCCAAACAAGCCTTTGCTTTGGGTCCCTTCAATGCAGCCTTGGCATCTGGGGTGGGATTTGGGAGGGCCCCATAGGCATGGACACGCATGTGACTGACCTCTGTGACTCAGTCTCTGGCCACTCTAGAGTCACCCGGATGCCAGTGACCCAGGCCCCCCATCAATCCCAGTGTTGGCACAGATGACCTGGCTTGGCCTGTGGCTCCCAGTGACCAAGGATAAATCTCTCAGGCGGGATATTCTGGGGGCCTCAGTTAGAGCGTCCCACCCAGGAGCTGGGCACAGAGGGTCCCACCTTCCTTTGGGCAAGCGACTCCTTTACTTCCGGTGTCCTGTGTCTTGGGCTCACAGCTCAGTTTGTCGACTGCATGTGAGCACCTGGATCTCTGAGTGTGAGTGGGCCCCGAGGGCAGTGCGGGACTGAATGGACCCCTGTCCTCACACCACACATTCCCAACAGCCCATCACAGTTTGCAATTAGATAGTAACTTGATTAACAGGGACTTCAGTGTCTGCTTCTTTGTCCTTACTCCCAGCATGTGAGCTCGGGAATGGTGTCTGCTTAGGCCCCACCGAATATCCAGGGCCTGGCCCAGGGAGCTGGTCCGTAAAGCAGGAGGTGCTGGAGTCAGAGAGACCCGGACGTGCATCTTGGCCTGACCACCCCTCAGATGTGTGGTTTGGGTTATTAGTCTCAGTTTCTCCATATGATTAGTGGGAGTAATAGTGTCTCCCCATGTATTGTTGTGAGGATTTTATGAGACCGGCTTCAAGAACCAAAGGTGGTACCTTATTGCTCTCAAACATTTGCTGAGTGAATGTGTGAACGAATGAATGAATGGGGGCCCAGCCAGTGTTTGTGGAATGACTAGATGAAAGACTTGAGGCTCCGTCTCCAAGTTCACCGGTGGACCCTCCTTGCTGTCTCCCAGCCCCCTCTCTCCTAATGTGACCCTCTTCTGTCCCCTGCATCCAGGGTGGCTGGCAAGAGTGCCCACCAGGCAGCCCCCCAGACCTTGCGCCCCCAGCTGGGGCCACCCCCACCTCAGGGGAGGAACGGGAGCTGCCTTACGCCTCCCTCAGCTTCCAGGGTATGAGGCCCCAGGAACCTCATGACCAGGCGGCCACCAGTGCCTCAGAGTACTCGGAGATCAAATTCTGTAAGTGACACCGCAAGGGCCCGCGGCTTCTCTGGGGAAGAGATGTCAGGGACGGCTCCTGAGAGGACAGCTTGCTGGGAGCGGGATGCCAACCGGGGTCCGGGAGTCCTGCTGGCGTGTGATGGGCAGAACTGGGCTAAGTTCAGTCCTTTCCTAATTAAGAGTCCCAAGCCTCAGTTTCCCCCTCCATATTGGCAACAAACCCCAACTCACAGGCCCTCCTGGGGCATCAAGGACACTGATATGCAGTATCCACGGAGGCGTGTCTGCAGAGAGCGCCCCACCTGGTCACACCTCCTCCACTCAGTCTCCGAGGTGCACAGCTCTGACCATCCCGGCCCCAACGGGGACCCCTCTGCAGGCAGTTCGAGCCTCCGGGGTCCCCCAGGGCTCAGCCTCAGCTGTCACTGGGCTGCATCCCATCTCTGCCTCCCTCCGCCCTGCCCGCCTCCGCAACCCCCAGGGGTGATACTCCCTGGGGACCAAGCTGGTCCCTCACACGCCCTGCTTTCTGGTCTCTCTCGGAAGCTTTCCTGGAGCTCTGCCCGTGTATCTCACTACATGCTCAGCATTCATAGTTCATCTGAAATAAACCCTACTCGTAAATCACATGCCTCTCTCAGCCAATTCTATTTCTCTGATGATTTGTTTTTAACAGTTTCTTCTTTTGGGGGAACGCATACATTCCTTGCAGCTGCAGCCCGGGTCCCACTGGCATGTCACGTGGTGTTTGCAGGGGTCACGCCCAACTTACATGGTCCTTTCTGCGCGGGACAGGTCAGCCCAGGCCCGGCACTGCGCATGCGCTGGTGTGAGTCAGCGACGCGGTCTCGGCCCCTGGCCAGTCGTCTGCCAAGGCTCAGAGCTGCGTCTGTGATGGGCGAAGGCCCTTTTCTGTTCTTCAGGGGTTGGGTTGCGACTCTTGATTAAAGCGCTGTCCACCGACGACAAGGAGCCCCCTGTTGCCACCTCTTGTGCCCTTCCAGCACTTCTTGTGATTACTGCACTTGCCCCATGGGCTGGAGTATTTAGCACATCTACATACAAGAATCGAATTTGTCAGGGGATGAAGTCTGTTTCACAAGAGAGTAGTGGCAAAGGCTGCAATAATTATGCGCTTTGGGAAATCAAGAATTCCTCTTCTTGTTGTATATATTGTTCCTTGAAAGAATAGTTTCGATACTTGAAGAGATGCATTTTTAAAAAATGCTTGACACATTTAGCAAATTCTTGTAAGCACAGGGGCACTTAACACTACAGTTTGCACAATCCTGTTACTAAACAGATATTGGAAACCACAATAAGAAATAAAATGGGGCTGGTGGTCGGGCTTGGTGACTCAGCCTATAATCCCAGCACTTTGGGAGGCCAAGACGAGTGGATTGCCTGGGCCCCTGGGTTTGAGACCAGCCTGGACAACTTGGTGATGCGTTGTCTCTACAATAAATTAAAAAAAAAAAATTAGCTGGGCATGGTGGTGTGTGCCTGTGTTTCCAGCTACTTGGAAGGCTAAGGCGGAAGGATCACCTGAGCCCAGCAGGTTGAGGAGTGACACTGCACTCCAGCCTGGGTGACAGAGTGAGACTCTATGTCAAAAAGGGGGGGGGCGTGTAGTGGCTCACACCTGTAATTTGGGAGGCCAAGAAGTGAGGATTGTTTGAGCCCAGGAGTTCAAGACCAACCTGGGCAACATAGAAGACCTCATCTCTACAAAAACTAACTGGGTGTAGTGGTACACCTGTAATTCCAACACTTTAGGAGGCCAAGAGGAAAGGACTGCTTGAGTCCAAAAGTTCAAGATCAGCCTGGGCAACATAGCCAAGACCTCGTCTCTACAAAACATTTACTGGTGTAGTGGTATGCCTGCAGTCCCAGCTATTTGGGAACTGAGATAACAGGATCACCTGAGTCCAGGAGGTCAAGGCTGCAGGACGTCAAGGCTGTGCCATGGCACTCCAGCCTGGGCGACAGAGTGAGACTCTGACTCAGTAAAAACCACAATAAAATAAATAAAATGGGCTTCACTCTGTGGATTAGTTTAAAAGTCAAGAACTCAGGCGGCGGCGGGGGGGGTGGTGGCGTCTTTTTTCAGAATTAAAGTATGATTTTAGTGCTTCAAAGAAACAAACTGAGGCTTGTCTAGGCTTCATTTGTTAAAGAGCCAGTGAGAGCCGGGTGGGTTTGAGAACTGAAGAACACCAAAGGACAATACATCACAAACATCCTTGACTCGCTTGGTTCAAACCGTGTGAAGGCCGAGTTAGAAAGCAATTCCATGGCGATGACCTCAACATCAGTAGAAGGACATCTGATACGGTCCGAGTGGTGCTTCGTAGAAGGTGGAGGGCTTCTGTAGACTCACTGAGGCTGTGCCTTTCCTTCCATAGACGTGGTCTGCACCGTTCCAGACGTCTCCCACATCTCTCTGAGGTGTGACAATTAAGTTTGCGAACTCATCCCAGAAAAAAATGCTACCTCCCTCATTGCTGACTATCACTATGGTCCCCTTCAGGGTACTCCTCTTGGGAAGCTATGCACCAACATCAGTGCCTAGTCCACCCATCAAAGCTACCTTGGAACTCTTTCTGGAACGGCCATCAGAGTCATTGTGGTATTACCCTTGATGTCATCAACACGTCTTCCTTTCAATATTTCCTTTATCTTCATGTAAAGAAAAAAAGTCATTGGGACCAGATCAGGTGAGTAGGGAGGGTTTTCCAATATAGTTATTAGTTTATTGGCTCAAAACTCCCTCACAAACAGTGCTATTGTTATGATGCAAGAGCCATGAGCCGTTGGTGAAAAGTTCAGGTCGTTTTTGTTTGACTTTTCTGAGTCTCACTCTATTGCCCAGGCTGGAATGCAGTGGCACACTCACGGCCACCACAGCTTCGACCTGCTAGGTTCAGGCGATCCTTCTGCCTCAGTCTTCAAAGTAGCTGGAACTACAGGCATGCGCTACCATGCCTGGCTAATTTTTTGACATAGTGTAGAGATGAAGTCTTGCCAAGTTTCCCAGGCTAGGTCTCAAAACCCTGGGCTCAGGCAATCCTCTCGCCTTGGCCTCCCAAAGTGCTTGGATTACAGGCTTGAGCCGCCGCGCCTGGCCTTGTATAACTTTTCCTACATGCTTTTCAGCACTTCCAAATAGTAAAATTGGCTAACTGTTTGTCCAGTTGGTACAAATTCATAATGAACAATCCCTGTGATATCAAAAAAGGTTAGTAACATCGTTTGGACTCTTGATTTGGACGGATGGAACATTTTTGGTCATGGAGAATTGGCTGACTTCCATTGTGCACTTTGACGCTTTGTTTCAGGGTTGTCCTGGTACACCCATGTCTCATCACCAGTGATAACATGGCCCAAAACATCGTCTTGCCTCTCCAAATGGTCTTGGCAAACTTCGACTCTGTTTTTGTTCATCAGTGAGCTCCTTCAGGGCCAATTTTGCACACAGCTTTCTCATGTCAGGATTTTCAGTTAAAGATTTTCCTGTCTATCGATGTTTATTTGGCCTGCTATGCTTTTCACAGTCAGCCAATGATTTCGACGCACAATTCGAGGAATTTTTGCAATGTTTTCATCAGTTCTGCTTGTTACTGGCCATCTTGACCTCTCTTCATCGGTGACACTTTCACTCAGAAAAACATTTAATCCATTTGCACCCTGCCATTTTCTTCATGGCATTATCCCCTTAAGCTCAGACTAGCGCATCCCTGATTTCACTTCCACTCTTGCCAAGTTTAACAAGAAATTTAATGGTTGTTTGCTGCTCTAACTCAAGCTCTGACATTCTCATGATGGCACACAAAAACACGCGAAAATAATGAATGCCACTCAGCAAGTCACCGCCACACATTGACACGAACACAGCTGTGAGACATTGATATACCAAGGTTATGAGACCATACCAAGTTGTTTGTGCAGTGCTGGCAGCGTAAGTGCAGGGTGGCAAGTTCGCAAATTTAATTGTCCGACCTCGGATGTGTCATCGATTCAAGTGTCACTTAATTACGGGGCTATGCTCTGAGAAGTGTGTCATTAGGCGATTCTGTTGTTGTGTGGACGTCCTGGAGTGAACTCACACAACCCAGATGGTGGAGCCAGCTGACCTGGGCTGTGCAGCCCAGCCGGTCGCTCCTTGGACCCACACCTGCATAGCAAGTTTCTGTACTGAAGACTCTTGGCAGCTGGAGCACAGTGGTGAGGATCTAGACATCTCTAAACAGAGAAAAGGTTAAAAATGAGGCACGGAAGATGCACCGAACCCCCGGGCTCAGGCAATCCTCTCGCCTTGGCCTCCCCAAGTGCTGGGACTACAGGCTGAGCGACCACGCCCAGCCTTCAGACAGTCGTCTCAGTTGAGTGTCACCTCCTTCTCCTGGGCTGTGCCCCGCCTCAGCGCTGGGACCTCGGTACCCCCACACAGCATCAGGCTGAAAGGGGGGATGCATGCAGGGAAGAGGGAGGGCTGGGGAAAGGAGGAGGGGCGGT
>NW_007248868.1:63546-72021 GCF_000164805.1 Carlito syrichta
ATGAGGGGAGGGAGGGCGGGACAGGAGGCGGGCAGGCGGGGAAAAAGGGGAAGACGAGGTGGCCGGGTGTGTGCGTGAGTCTGGACAAATGAGCGGGTGAGGGATGTCACCCGCAAGGCTGAAAGGGTGGATGGGGGGAAGGAGCCACGCTTTCCCAAGAAGGACTCCTTCTGCAGACTCCCCAGGCTCCGCTAAAACAATTTATTACCTAAGCAGAGTGGTGTCAAAGGGAAGAGGGGTCCCCCCAGGTTCTGGCCCACCCTGTCGTCTGTCTGGGCATTGGCATCCTCTCTGGCTACAGCCCACCAGCTGGCGGACGAGAGCGTCAAGGGTGGGCCACCAAGGGGAGGAATTTCACATTCACTCGGGGCTCCCTGAGGCAGGTCAGGACTGAGGAGTGTCGCCTACACACGTGGCAGGAATGCACATTCTAGGGATTCTTCTAGAAGCTCATCCGTGATTAAACAGCAGGCCTTGAGTCACATTGCTTCATTTTTTTTTCCTATTGCAAATTGCATATTGAACGTTCTGGAAGATAATAATAATGGCCGTTAGTGTCTCATCATTCAAGGTTCGCCCTCTCTACCCTCATGGCGTGCCAGGCACCTCTAGGGATGGGGACATCACTGTGATGGGACAAGGAGCCCTACTGGGCTTACAGTGTGGAGAGGGGGTGGAGACGCTGCAAATTAAACCCACGCTCCTGCCAGACGGGAACAGGGCTGTGTAGACAACTGTGTGGTGCACTGTGGGATGTGTGTCATGTCAGATTTTCAGCTTCGGATGTAAGGATAGGTTGTGGGAATGAGGGAATACTTGTAACCCAAGAGCAGCAAGAGAGTCATGGCTGAAGGAGATGGGTGGCCACCTGGGATGTCACTGGGCTGGGGTGTGTCAACTGTGCCTGCTGACATCTGGGAGCTGAGTGGGGGGCAGAGGTGGAGGCATTGCAGGGTGTTGAACAGAATCCCTGGCCTCTACCACCAGATGCCTGGAGGCCCTCCACAAGCCCTGACAACCAAAAATGTCTCCAGACGCTGCCATGTGCCCCCTGGAAGCACCTGAGTCAGACAAAGCTCTGAGCTGATTCCAGTCAACCTCAAGGACAGAAATGACACCTGTGTAGAGACAGGAGGGCCCTGGGGACATTCCTCTTCATGACACACCTCTCACTCTCCAAAACTAACTGTGAAGTTCATTCATTTCTGACCTTCCAAGAATCCCTGCCCACCCTCGCCTGGTACAAATTGGAGTCAAGCAATTTAGTTACTGCCGTCGAGATGACACCTCCATGCACAGACACGTGTGCCCGCAGCAGGCTGTCACACAGGGGTGCAAGGTGGCGGTGTCTGTGCCAAGAAACCCCGGGAAGCCAAGAAAACACCTAGAGGCCATCTGTAAGAGGTGTCCTTCCCCCCCATGACGGGGTTCTGTGCTGCTGTGGCAAGACTGTGGACACCCCGTTCTGACAAGGGAAGGGCTGCCGGGAATTCCATGACATGAACAGAGCTGAGTGTGGCACAGGGCACAGAGCAGCTCCCTTTTGTGAATGACAGACAAGGGGGACAGTCCACAGAAGAGCAGAGACTGTAGGCGGATGGTGGAAGGACAGATGGGAGGGAGGGAGGGATGACAAAGGGACAGAGAAAGATGGCGAGAGACAGACTATGCCTTGTTGGTATTTTCAAGGCCCTGGATCCAGCCATGTCTGAAGGCCTCCCTTAGAATTTTCTAGCCACAACAGTCCATCAATCTCCCTCTTCCTTAAAACTGAGTTGAGCCAGGTTTCTGCAACTTGCCATTCCTGGGGCTTGGAAAGTTCAAGAACCCTGTGGAGAAAGCTTCTACCTGGGGAGCTGGGCCCTGTGTGATGGTGGAACAGCCTCTGGGAAGCCTGCCCTGGAGCCTGAGCCAGGCTGGGACAAGGAGGCTGGGGGGGGGTGACGACTCACACACTCTTCCCACCTAGGGCACCATCTGGAGGTCAAGGGGGTCGTAGGGTGACACGCACAGATCCTGCAGTAGTGCTTCCAGATTGTTCCTCAGCATGGCGTAGGGCGGCTTCTCGTTGTACTGGAGGGCCATCACCACCCTCAGGTACTCCTGCAGGGTTTCTGTGGAGGAGGGGAGAGGCCTGAGAAGTGGCCCCCACCCCGAGCCTGGGGCCTATTTCCACCAATTTTTAGAAAACATCAAACACAGGCACCAGGGAGCTGTCATGAAGACCCAAGTACCTGTCACTCTGTTTTGGCAATGATCACCTCACAGCCAGTCTCGTTTTGTGGAAAGCCCTGCCACTTCATATCCTTCGTTAGTTTAAAGCAAATTCCAGCTGGCAATGCCATTGACCCAGGTGTAAATATTTTGTGTGTCTCTAAACTGTGGCTGGCAGACTTCAGTGGCTCAGAGCCAACGGGATATTTCTTTAGCTTGGCGGGTATCACACAAAAGCAGTCATAGACAGCACCTGAGTGACAAGGTAGCTGCGTGCCCTGTGCTTTATTCCTGAACCAGTGGCTGGAATCTCAGGGAAGTCCCCAGAGTCAGGAAATGTTCTTTTGAATTTTTCAGTCATTTAAATGTGAGACAATTCTCAGCACGAAACAGGTGGGCCAGCCTGTGGGACAGAGATGACTGACACCTGCTTTAAAAGATAAAGATGCGCTGGGTATGGTGGCTCATACCTCATTTTGGGAGGGGGAAGCAAGAGGATTGCCCGAGCCTAGGGGTTCAAGACCAGCCTGGGCAACTTGGCAAAACCTTGTCTCTACAGTAAAATAAAAAAATTAGCCAGGTGTGGTGGCATGCGCCTGTAGTTCCAGCTACTTAGAAGGCTGAGGTGGAAGGATCGCCGGAGCCCAGAAGGTCGAGGCTGAGGTGGCCGTGAGCGTGCCACTGCACTCCAACCTGGGTGATAGAGTGAGACTCTGACTCAAAAAAAAAAGGAAAAAAAGAAAAAAAAGGTGCACACTCTCAAACCCCGAGACAAGCACAACACCATTAATACACTTTTCAAAAAGTGCCCACTATGACGCCATTACCAATCGTCCTAACAGCCCCTACCTGGGGGACGTCTAACCAGGCCAAGGTCTGCATTGAATTCTCAGGATAACCCCAGAGGTGGGGTTACTATTGGCCCTGTTTTACTCAGGGGGAAGCTGAGGCTCAGGGGGGGAACACGTACCCACCGAAGGTCCCCCGGCCACAGAACCCCAGGCTGCAACTTCCCCACCCCCAGAACATGCCGCTCAATGGGTCCCGCCCCCAAACAAGCCACACCCCAACAGGCCATGCCCAGCCCCACTTGACTGGCTTAAAACTGGAAGGGAGCCCCACTTGAGCAGCTGAGCCAGGACTTGAGCCCCCAAATTTAAAATTATTAAGAAATGGGCCCAGAATACCCACTTCGGTGCATTTCTGCCTCCAGTTCAAAGAGCAACATGGAAGCTCTCCAGGTCACGGCACAGGACGACAGCGACATCAACGTCCCCAATGCCAAGGCCACAGCAGCCTAAGTATCCCACCACAGGGACTGGTGTTATGAATTATGGTGCAGCCAAAGTATGAACCCTGTGCAACTGTCACAAATAAGCTGGGACGGACCTAGAAGGAAGGACACGAAGGACACCAGCCCAGGGTTCAGTGAAGGAAGCAAAAGGCCGAACAAGACGTTTGCAAGGCGAACTCATTTTTGGTCATAAAAACAAAAATCGTTTCGTAAAAAAGAAAAAAAAAAACCCAGCAGGTTTGTAAAACAAAACTATGTGTGCATAAATTGGTTTATCTATATTTCCTGTATATGTAAAGTCCAGGAGGCAGACTGCGGAGACTGTCTGCAGACGTGGTGATAGATCCCCCCATCCCTGTGTGATCAGCCCTTGGTAATGTGACTTGGCTACTTGTCCCATCCTGAGATGGACTCTGTTTTCCCACCTCTTGGGTCTGGGCTGGCTTGTCGGTTGTTGGATCCAGAGAAAGTGGCAGAGGTGATGCTCTGGGACTTCCTGGCTTTGCAGCGTTCACCATGCCCCTCTTGGAAGGCTATCCTGAGACCGTCCCAGGAAGAAGTCCCGTTTTCCCCTGGAGGATGCATGAACCCATAGAGCAGAGATAAGCTGTCCCACTGAGGCCCCCAGACATGTCAGTAGCAAGCCAGCACCAGTCACTGTGGAGGAAAATGAGGACCCTCCAGGCCAGCAGAGTCACCGGATGGCTGCATTAACATGAATGTCCCCTGGCAAGACCAGCAGAACTGCCCAGCTGAACCCAGCCTAAATTGCTATCCCAAAGAATCGTATGTAAGTAAAATGGGCTTGTTAGACGACCATGTTCTCTCTCTTTTTTTTTTTTTTTTTTGAGTTGGAGTCTCACTCTGTCGCCCAGACTGGAGTGCATTGGCCACTCCCAGCCACCGCAGCCTCCACCTGCTGGGCTCCAGCAATCCTTCCACCTCAGCCTTCCGAGTAGCCGGAATTACAGGCATGTGCTACCACGCCCGGCTGATTTTTTGATTTATTGTAGAGATGAGGTCTTGCCAAGTTGCCCTGGTGGGTCTCGAACCCACGGGCTCAGGCAATCCACTCACCTCAGCCTCCCAAAGGCGCGGGATTACAGGCTGAGCCACCGAGTCCAGCTGACCATGTTCTCTTAACTGACACATAATAATTGCACATATCTGTGGGGCATATAATGGTGCTTGGATATACACAATGTGTAGCGGTCAGACCAGGGTAACCAGCATATCCATCATCTCAAACATTTACCCTTTCTTCATGTTGGGAACACTGAATCTCCTCCTTCTAGTTATTTGAAAATATGTATTATTTTTGGTCAGGTGCAGTGGCTCAAGCCTGAAATCCCAGCACTTTGGGAGGTTGAGGCAAGAGGATTGTCTGAGACAAGGGATTCGAGACCAGCCTGGTCAACTCGGCAAGACCTCGTCTCTACAATAAATCAAAAGATTAGCTGGGCATGGTGGCACACACCTCTAGTTCCAGCCACTTGGAAGGCTGAGGCGGAAGGATTGCCAGAGCCCAGCAGGCCAAGGCTGCAGTGGCTGTGAGCATGCCACTGCACTCCAGCCTGGGCGACAGAGTGAGACTCCAATTTAAAAAATAATAAGAAAATATATATTATTGTTAACTATATTCATCCTACAGTGCTACAGAACACTAGGATGTATTCCTCCTATCTAGCTGTAATTTTACATCCATTAACAAATCTCTCCCTACTTCCCTCCCCCTCTCCTTCTCAGCGTCTGTGATCTGTTTTATTTATTTATTTATTTACTTCTATGAGATCAACTTTGTTTTGCGTCCATGTATGAGTGGGAACACGCAGAGTTTACTTTTTGGCTCCTGGCTTATTTCACTTAACATGATATCCTCCAGTTCTATCCATGCTGCTGAGAAGGACAGGATTCCATTCTTTTTTTATGACTGAATAGTATCCACTGTGTGGATATACCACAGTCTCTATACACTCATCTGCTGTTGGACATCTGTGTCGATTCCATGTCTTGGCTCTTGTGAGTAATGCTGCCGTTTACCTGGAAGTGCAGACATCTCTTTGATATTCTGATGTCCTTTCCTTTGGATAAGTGTCCAGTAACAAGACTGCTGGATTACATGCTAGCTCTATTTTTTGTTTTTTGAGGAACCTCCACACTGTTTTGCACAGTGGCTACACCACTTCATAATCTTACCAGCAGTGTCTAAGAGTTCCTCTTTCTCTGCATCCTTGTCAGTGTCTGATGTTTATTTCTTTTTTCTTTTTTTTTGAGTTAGAGTCTCACTCCATCACCCAGGCTGGAGTGCAGTGGCACACTCATGGCCACCCCAGTGTCAATCTGCTGGGTTCTGACGATCCTTCCACCTCAGCCTTCCAAGTAGCCAAAACTACAGGCACACGCCACCATATCCGGCTAATTTTTAATTTATTGTAGAGACGAGGTCTTGCCAAGTTGCCGGGGCTGGTCTCGAACCCACAGGCTCAGGCAATCCACTCGCCTCAGCCTCCCAAAGTGCTGAGATGACAGGCTGAGCCACCAAGCCTGGCCATATTTTTTATAACTGTTATCCGAACTAGGGTGAGAGGATATCTCACTGTGCTTTTGATGTGCATTTCCCTGTTGATTAGTGATATCAAGCTTTCCCCCCCCCATATATTTGTCGACCACTTGTATGTCTTTTCAGAAACGTCTGTTGAGATCACTTAGGTCACTCTATTTGAGGGTGGTTTATTCCGAAACAATAGATAACAGACACACATTCACCGTACTGTTAACACCAACACAGAACTTTTAAAAGTGGCGGGGGATGTGGGAAGATACAGGAACATTCACTTGTTGTGTTACATATTTCAGTTTGGTTTAAATTATTTTATAAGCATATATTATATTGGTATTTAAACCAAAACCCAACAAAGGAATGAAGGAAGGAAGAGCTTATAATGCCAGAAAGTAGAAGACAATCTAAATGCTTCTCAATGAGCAAGTGGATAAATGAACTACAGTCTACCCATACGATGGCTTGCTGTACCCATGGTTACACAGACCAAGTTTTCAAACACTTAAAACTGAGGTCTACGTTAGAAACACATTTTACATTGTAACCCGGTGTCCACATGCATCTATAGAAATAGAATTATGTATCTCTGAAACCACCATGCACAAGCATTTCCTTAACTACTACTGCAAGGAACTCATATTTTTTATCTGTTCTTTGTAAATTTTTTTTTTTTTTTGAGTTAGAATCTTACTCCGTCGCCCAGACTGAAGTACAATGGCACACTCACAGCCACCCCTGTGTCGACCTGCTGGGTTCTGGTGATCCGTCAGTCTTCCAAGTAGCTGGAGCTACAGGCATGTGCTACCATGTCCGGCTAATTTTTGATTTACCGTAGAGATGAGGTCTTGCCAAGTTGCCCGGGCTGGTCTCGAACCCGCAGGCTCAGACAATCCACTCACCTTGGCCTCCCAAAATGCTTGGATGACAGGCCGAGTCATCCAGCCCGGCCTGTAATTTTTAAAAATTCTGTTCTTGACCCACAAATTGACCTTATGATTGACTAATAAGCCATAACCAGAGTTTAAAAATGCAGATATTATATGTATTTTATTGCAATTTTTAAAACACTGACAAAATTCTGCAAGTACCAACATAGAAAATCTCCAAGAGTAAGAGTACTTTTTCTTCTTTTGTTGTTTTTAGAAGGGTCTCGCTCTGCTGCCCAGGCTGGAGTGCAGTGGCGCCATCATAGCTCACTACAGACTTGACCTTCCTTGACCAATCTTCCTTTGAGTAGCTGGGACTACAGACTAGCTTTTTAGAATATTTTTTGTAGAGACAGAGTCTCACTATGTTGCCCAAGCTGGTCTCGAACGCATGGCCTCAACTGATCCTCCTCCCTTGGCCTTCCAAAATGCTGGGATTTTACATGCATGAGTCATTACCCCTGGCCAAGATTACTTCTTAAATGAAAAACAAAACAAAACACCAAAGAGCAAAAATCTAAGCTGGAGATTAAAATGCATAATTATGATTCAGTTAACAAATTATGTGTATGCGTTTTGTTGCTGTTATTGTCCAGAGACACTTATGAATTCTTTCAACGACTTTTGTTTTTCTACAATGGACACATGTTACAAATGCATTCTGGAAAACTCAAAGAAAGAAGATAAAGGGGTGTAAAAAGAGGTCAACCCAACAAGGACGCAGGCCACCGGGTCCCACCTAGGCCCCCGCCTGTCCCCACTCCCCTTGGGACGTACCTGAGGGCCTGATCCAGTGACCGCACAGTCCCACGAAGGGCCCTGGGTTGTCAAGAAACCTGAAGGGACAGAAGCACACATGGAAGGTCTTTTAGGGAAAGGAGAGCTGCCTCTTGAAACAGAACACTCAATGTCCACACAGCTGATTCTGTTATTCACAGCAGTGATGCTCCATGGAGTTGCTGCGAACACTGAATCAGCCAACCCAGAATCTCCTTTCCCAGGGAAACAGATCAGGTTCCTGTGATACCCAGGTCACATTTCATCAGTTGATCGATAAACTTTGTTTTGTTTTTGAGTCAGAGTCTCACTCTGTGGCACAGATTGGAGTGCAGTGGCACACTCACAGCCACCATAGCCTCAACCTGCTGGGCTCAGGCCATCCTTCTGCCTCAGCCTTCCGAGTAGCTGGAACTACAGGCACATGTCACCATGCCTGGCTAAATTCTTGATTTATTGTAGAGACCAAGTCTCGCCAAGTTGTCCAGGCTGGTCTTGAACTATTGGGCTTGAGCAATCCTCCTGCTTTAGCCCCCCAAAATGCTGGGATTAGCCATTGCACCTGGCTAAACTTTGTTTTATGTGTGTTTCTGTTGAAGGTCACCTTATTTAATAAGTACTGTTGGCTTATTAGCACCAAATTCTCTCTTTTTTTTTTTTGAGATGGAGTCTCACTCTGTCGCCCAGACTGGAGTGCAGTGGCC
>NW_007248868.1:72111-74981 GCF_000164805.1 Carlito syrichta
GCGGGCTCAGGCAATCCACTCACCTCAGCCTCCCAAAGGCATGGGATTACAGGCTGAGCCACCGAGCCCAGCTGCAAACTCTCTTTTAACACAGAATCTTTAAGGTCGAGAGGATTCCTTCCCATCTTAGAAACACAAGATGAAAATACTTACAGATCCTGGAAGATACACAGCACACCCAGAGCCTCCCCCCAACCCACACAGAGAAATGTGGGGGACGGACCTATGGGCCAACACCTTTATTGTTTTCAAGGCATTATCCAAACAGATATCCCCAGAGGGGTTTAACTGATGGGTTTAAAGCAAGCAGGCCTAAGTTCCAGGAACTCATGCTGTGCTGGAGAAAGGGTCCCTGCAGCATCCACACAGCCCATGTGGGTGGTGGGGGTCAGAGGGGCTGGCATGCAGGCTGTATGCAGCTGCCCCATAGGGAGGTGGTCCCAGGAAGTGGTTGCATAAGGGTGACCACATTGAGGAACTGGGAGGGACAGAACTGGAAACTGTGCCGAGGGGCCTGAGCTCTGCTTTTGGGGTGAGAAAGCCCAGTTTCTATTCAAATATTGGCCGAGGTGACCTAAAATGGTGAGAACTCACTACAAACTCATGGCCAACTGCATCTGACTCATTCCTGCACAAAGCTGATACGAGACATGTGTCATCACAGCCTCCTCGTGTTGGGACCACCAAAAGCTCTTCAGCACTGTGCAAGGAGGCCATTTGAAACGGCAAAGTCCCTCCCAAAATGCACAGAGAGGGAAAGGATAGCATTGAACAGACTGTGGAAAGGACACCTGTTTATAGTCCAAGGGCAGAAACAAGGAGGCAGAATGCTGTCTGGCTCTACCCTCAGCTGGGAATGTGTGTTGGAACTGAAGTTACCTCCATGTTGTGTCTGTAAATGACCACAGAAGCACTGTGAGAATTGGTTTGGGGTCATTTTAGCAGTAGGAGAGAATTCACAAACACACAATCTGTGAATAATGAGGATGGATTGTGCATAGACACATACATATATACACGGATATATGTATAATACACACAAATATACATATACAAAGGGGACCCAACAAAACCCGGAATTATTGTTTGGAGGGCAGTCCCTTGTAGTACAAGTTTCCCCCGCTAGGGAAGCATTCTAGGAGCCCACTGGCATCAGTGTATCAGCCAGTACTGTTGTGAGAGGCTGTGTTCAGCTTCAGTAAATTTTTTTTTGAGTCTGAGTCTCACTCTGTACCCAAGGCTGGAGGGCAGTGACATGCTCACAGTCACTGTATCCTCGACCTGCCAGGCTCCGGCGATCCTTCCGCCTCAGCCTTCCAAGTAGCTGGAACTACAGGCATGCGCCACCACACCCTGCTAATTTTTTGATTTATTGTAGAGGTGAGGTCTCGCCAAGTTGCCCAGGCTGACCTTGAACCCCTGGACTCAGGCAATTCTCTTGACTCGGTCTCCCAGAGTGCTAGGATTACAGGCTTAATCCACCGCACCTGGTCTTCACTGAGTTTTTTGGGAAATTCTTTCAACACATCTGCCCATTTCACGATGGGTGACTCACAAGCACACCTGCCCACACCACGCTGAGTGTCGAGCAGTTTTTGCTCGACACCCTCCCTTTTCACCTGTTCTCACCCCAAGTGACTTTTTTGTTTGTTATCCCAGATGAAAAAGTCCTCAAAGGAAAATGTTTTGTCGATGCTGAAGAAGTGAAAGAATAAACAGCAGAAGCACTAAAAAGCACCAAAATTGGTGAGTTCAAAAACTGTTTTGAGCAGTGGAAAAAACATCTCGACAGGTGCATTGCATCAAATGGAGAGTACTTGGAAACTGACTCAAATTTAAACGTGTAAGAATAAATAGGCTGGGTGCAGTGGCTCACGTCTATAATCCCAGCACTTTGGGAGGCCGAGGTAAGAGGACTGCCTGAGCCCATGGGCTCGAGACCAGTTTAAGCAACATAGCAAGACGTCACCTCTACAATAAATCAAAAAATTATTGGGCATGGTGGCGCGCACCTGTGGTTCCAGCTACCTGGAAGACTGAGGTGGAAGGATTGCCTAAGCCCAGGAGGCCAAGGCTGCGGTGGCCGTGAGTATGCCACTTCCCTCTAACCTGGGCGACAGAGTGAGACTCTGATTTAAAAAAAAAAAAAAGAAAGAAAAAGGAAAAGAAAAAAGAATACACAATATTTTATAAATCCGAGTTTTTCTGGTCCCCCCTTGTACATATAAAACATACGTATACATGTAACACACATACATGCACATATACACACAACATGCCCCTCCTGGACCACTCAGGAAAAGTGGAAATTCACCCACTGCCTTTGCTCCACCCTCAGAGCTCCCCGGCTTCTTCTCTGGCCTGGACCACCAGGCTGGCTCCCACCGCCCACCCAATCACTGGGCGCTGTCTTTGACTTCACCACCCCCAGCCCAGAGGTTCCCAAATCCCACCCTCCTGCTCCCCAACTCTCTGCCCTATGGCTCTGGGCCCACCTCAGGCCTCATCCTCTCTCCCTGAACCCTGGCTTCTCTCCTGTGTGCCTGACACAGCCCGAGAGGGTCTTCTATACCCAGAGCTGACCCTGCCCCTCCCTGCTCAGAGCCCTGTTTCACGTAGCTCCCCAGCACCCTGGGGATAAAGTCCAGGCACAGGGGGTCACCGCCCACCTCTCTGGGTTTATCTCCCCGACTTCGTCCTCCTCCCGCTCCAGCTACCCCTGTCTCTGCACACACCACTCCTGCATCCTGGGATGAACTTCCCATCTTGACACCTGACCTCCTGGCACGTGGTTGTTTCTCCCTTCATGACACAGTGTCAGCTGGGCTCGGTGGCTCAGCCTGTAATCCCACGCCTTTGGGAGGCTGAGG
>NW_007248868.1:75001-84446 GCF_000164805.1 Carlito syrichta
TGCACTTCAGTCTGGGCCACAGAGTGAGATTCCAACTCCAAAAAAAAAAAAAAAGACACAGTGTCCCTGTGCCTAGGTCTGCTTACGTCCTAGGGCAGCATCAACATGTGTACACTATGGCTGGGTCAGACCCTCTGTGCCCCCAGCAGCCTTAGGCTTGTGGGCGAAACAAGTGAGGGAGTGAAGGCACAAAAACTGTGCTGTCACCAGGAGTTGGTAAGTTGCACGAGCAATTCTGCCACTGTCACTGTCTTTCCCTGGGACCCACCTGGACCAGCCTGGCAGCCCTAAAGGCAAGGACCAAATCTGACTCATGTGGGCTGTGTCCTGCAAGGGCACTTGCACACCAGAAAGTTTTGAGGACTCAACGGCCTCTCCTCCTTCTTATTCATTCATTCAACCATAAGCTAGACTGCACAAAAATGAATAAACATCCTGAACGAATAGAAGAAAAAAGGGTCACACTCTCCAGTAAAACTTGGGTGGTGGACCATAGGGTCCCGGGAATCGGCATGTTGCACCATCGCCCCCTCGTGGTCATGTTGGTTACTGCTGGAGTCATCAACAGAGGCTGGGCTGGCCGTGGGGCGGGGCGCCTATGGGACAGTGTCAACACCACCACTGTCTCTCAGGGAGCATTTTCTCGTGCCCCGCCTCCTACGGCTGTGGTCCTGGGCTCGGGAGTGACTGGCATCTGTGCTGACGCTGATATGAACACGACGGCTGTGAGTATCTCACTCACCCTGCACCACGGTTGGCGAGTGCAAACCCTTCTGTAAAGCTCGTCAAACTCTCTTTAGGTGGAAGAGATGTGAAACGGCTGACATGGCTGCTCTTAGGAGTTAGGGGAAGTGAAGGCGGGGAGGACTCAGCCCAGGGAGGCTTGGGGCTGGTTTCCTGACAAGGGTGGGTGCAGGAGGCACCGTGAGCCGAGTCTAATCTGGGTCTCCAGCACTGGGGCTGGCACACGGGAGCCCTCAGGAAACAGGCTCTGAATGAATGAATGAATCAACGGAGAGTTCAAATATGTGCTGTCCTGTCTTCCTAGAAATCTTTCCTCCGCCTTGTCTGTCCGGGAAGCTTTTGTGCTCTCTACAGACCCGGGCCAGGTTCCTCCTGGGTTCAGGCTTCCAACAGCCAGTGGTGGGTCACAGGCCCTCCCTCTGCTCCCACAATGTCCCGGGCTCCCCTGCCCTCACCTCCTGCTTCCTGTCTGCCTCCTGTTCCTCTCTGCTTGAAGTCGGGGACTCCCCACACTGGGGCTCACTCACACACTCATTCCTTAGTCATTCTTTCCTTCGACACCTACCATGTATGGTGTCCATTGCTGGGACACAGCGCTTGGATCAGAGAAGGATGTGTGTTGCAGGGGCTCGAGGCCCCTACTGCCCCTGGGCTCCTGCCCTGGGAATGTTAGTGAGAGAAGTGACCCTCTCCCCTGATGGAGCTGTGATGTTTTGGGGTCTCCTTGTGAGAGCAGTTAAGCCTTGTCACTGATTAACCAAAGTAGCACAGGAAGGGGCCCATCACAGACCTTGGCCACATGTGATGCTCTGGCCACCAGAGCACCAGGTGCTCTACCTTTGCTACTGATGTAGTGACTTGTTGTCACCTGTTTTCACTGCAAAAGAAACTTTTCTCTCACTATCAGGAGCAGAAAACCAGCACTACCTGCCATAACAGAAAAGAAGTGTACAAATAAGTTCCAAGAAAACAGTACAACAGACTCATGTTCTAGCAGGTTCTGAGGCTGGCTTCAAACAGAGGCTTCTTGTGGGTCCTGGAAGCTGAAGCCCTCTGTCTCTTCCTCTTTCTGCAAAGATGTTAGGGGCATATTAACACCAAACTGAGACATCCTTGCCATTGTTTAAAGCCTCACCACCTCTCAGGGGACAGCTCACCTGTCGCCATCAACATGACACTTGCCCTGGGCATTAAACCTGTAAGTGTGGTACCCACAGCCACCAGATAGTCCCATGGTGGACACCCAGGGTCTGGCCTAGATTTCTGGCTTGCTGCGTGTTTCACCCTTTATATGCATCCTGTCTCCCCCACTAGGATATGAGTTCCCAAGGGGCAGGGATTTTCCTCTTATCTACTGTATTCCAGAGCCTGGGATAAGACCTGACATATAGTAGGTACTCGGACTTGTTCAAGGAAGGAAAGCTGTGTCCAGGCACCACCAGTCCACCTGCGATTGGCCTCTTGGCATAGAGCAGCCCTCATTTGAGTCCAAGTGCCTCTCTTTAGCAGCTGTGTGACCTGAGGTGATGACTTAGGCTCTCTGTGCCACAGATCGTAAGAGCACTTAGCACAGAGTTGATCTGAGGATGATATTGGGAAGTACTGGGCACAGTGCCTGGCACAGACAAGTGGATCACGAATGGTGGCTCTGAACAGTCACTATAAGAAAGCCACCGTGATGGGACACATCCCCTCCTCTGTGTACAAGCAGGAGCCTGAGATGTGGGGGTGCAGGAAGGCCTCCTTGGGGATGACAGTTAACTGACATGGAAAGGAAAGTGAAATTTAGGGCACTGGGGCCATGTACGCCAATCAAACACACACCCCACAATGTCACGTGGTTTCCAGGGACACAGACACATCTAAACAGACATTCGGGAGAGACAGTCACAGGTCGTGAACAGCAATGCAGCTAGAGTTTAAAACACAGTAATCCCGTGCCTTGGGAGGCTGAGGTGAGTGGGTTGCCTGAGCCTGCGGGTTCGAGACCCACCTGGGCAACTTGGCAAGACCTCATCTCTACAATAAATCAAAAATCAGCCAGGTGTGGTAGCGCGCGCCTGTAATTCTGGCTACTCGGAAGGCTGAGGCGGAAGGATCGCCGGAGCCCAGCAGTCGAGGCTGCGGTGGCCGGGAGAGGCCACTGCACTCCAGTCTGGGCGACAGAGTGAGACTCCAACTCAAAAAAAAAAAAAAAATAAAATAAAATAAAACACAGTATTGAAGGAAAGAAAGCGAGAAACAGAATGATGTTTAGAGCACAGCACTATTTATGCAAATTATATACACAGTACCAGCATATATAGCTCAAGGACACATACATGTCTGCACATGACTGATTTGGAAGGAGTCACAAATAGTGAACTTGGTGTACATACAGTGATGTGACTAAGGCTGTAAAGAACCGGAAACGGAAGAGATTCAGCGCAGAGCACTGTTTCTGCGTCACACACAGCACCATCACCACCACACAGCTTTAAGGTTACAAAGACATTTAAGCAAATGTGTCAGAACATACATGAAGTGTGTGTGGGTGGCGTCCACGGTTGAGAAGAGAGACGGGAGATATCAAGGGGGCATAAGAAAATGACAAGAGACTCAACGTGACAAAGTAACACCAGCACGTTAGGAACTGAGACGTATGACAAACTCAAGGCTGTTCACTGCAGAATCCACCCTCTGTCCACTCTCCCAGACAACGTCACCCTCTCCTGGGGCTTCGCTGTCAGCTCCCGAGACATCCGGAGGTCTGAGTCTCCACTTAGACTTCACTCCTGCACCTCAGGTGTGGAAGCCAACCGCCTCCTGGGCAGCCCCTCCTGGAAGTCTGCGGCAGCACTATCCTCCAAGTCCACACCACACGCCGATCCCAGTCTCTGGATCTGCAGGGCTTCCCTGTGTCCAACCGCCGCTGTCCTCGGTGCTGAACCCAAGCACCAGCATTTCCCTTAGACGCCAACTGCTGGTGTCCTCAGTGGCTCTCACCCCAGCAACACCAGCCCCCTACCCCGTGCGTCCACTTGTCGCTGTCCCTGGTGCTGAACCCACATCCTTAGCATCCTAGAGCCCAGCTGCTGGGTGTCTTTCGTGCTGAATCTCACTCCAGCTCTTCCCCATATGCCCAGTTGTCGCTGTCACCGGTGCTGAAACCTACCCCCGACACCCCATGTGTCAGGTTACCCGCTATCCTAGGTGCTGAATCTTAACCCCAGCACTTCTGTGTGCCAGATGTCTCTGTCACCGGTACCGAATCTCACCCCAGCACCCCACTGTGTCCAGCTGCTGCTGTCCTCGGTGCTGAACCCCTAGCACCTCAGAACCCAACTGCTGAATGTCCTTAGTGCTGAATCTAATCCCAGCACCTCCCCACGTCAAGCTGCCACTGTCCTTGGCTCTGGATGTTTACAACAGGACGGGCAGGACCCAGGGGCTTACACACAGAAGCAAAGGCACTGATCCTGGTGGCATGGACGCTGGCTGGCTGGTGGTGCCAATGCTGAGGCAGGGCCCAGTCTAACCCGCTCAGGGTGCCTGCATGTTTGTGAGGGGTGAACCACGGTTTCCTGCACACAGTGAGCATTTTCTAGAACCCAGGCTCTGTGCTAACTGCTGTGTGTGCCTGATGCCCTGAGCCCTTCTACAGCCCTGTGAGGTGTGTGCTAATGGCACACCAACACACAGACAAGGACACAGAGGCGTGTCCAGCTCCCAAGCCCAGGCAGGGGCTCCAAAGGATCCCAGAAGCCCTCAACTCTGAGAGATGCTACCTCCCTGTCCTTCCTGTTGCCTGTTGGGTTCTAGGTTTCTGCCCCGCCTGCAGGGGCACCAGGTCAGTGATGGGTTTTGTTGATCCCCAAACTCACTTCTCTTTCTGCTTCATAATCTCCTCAGCGTTGGGAAGGCAGTTTGTCCATGGCAGGAGCCCGTAGAGCCACTTCAGCATACAGTAGCCCAGGGTCTGGAGATCACTGCGGCGGGAGGGCCCTGGGAGGGCAGGGAAGGGGTGGCACTCAGTCTGGGTGCTCCAACGCTGACAGGCCCGCCCTTCCTTGCTCTCACTCAACCATGACTCATGCACTCAACCATCAGTCACGTGGGCCGCCTCCTCCATTCATGCCACTCTCAGTCTCTCACTTAACCATCCCTCCACCCCTTTCACCACCTCCCTCCCTCACCCATTGTCTTTCGTTCATGCACTCATTCAACGAATCCTCAGTGCACGAGCCATGAGCCAGGCCTCATCTCACATTCTGAAAACTCAGACAAAAGTCTAGTTGGGTCCCCATCCTCACACAGCTACAGGGCAGGATTTCCTGAGCTAGAGACAGTAGGACATGAGGGAGCCCAGAGGATGAGCAGGGAATCCAGCCTCGGGGGAAGGGCGAAGGAGACTGTGAGCTTCATTCTCTTGATGCCTCTAAATCACTTGATTCAGAGAACTCTGAGCACTCCACAAGTGTCGAGTATTGACTGTGCTCACTCCTGCCTTCTGATGCCGAGGCAGAGGTGCCATCCCTGCTGGGGGGAGGGGGGTCTCAGGCTAGTGGGAGGACACGGCAGATGTGTGGACTGCCATGATATAAAGGGGCTGAGAAAGGGGGGCTCAAGACACCTTCCCCGGGTCCTCTTCCCTGCTACACTTTCCTTGGGTAGCCCCCTCCTTCCCAGGGCTGCAGCTCACAATTCCTTAGATACTGCAGAGGTGTGGGCCTCTCTGTCCAGAGCTCACTCCCTACTCGAGACATGGGAGCCAGCTGCCTCCTCAAAAGCCCCTCCTGGATGACTCTAAGGCATCTCTCTCACCTTCCCAGGCTACACCAGATCCAGGATCCCAACCTCTGGAACTCAGGGCTACCCAGTGCTCTGCCTCCCGCTGTCCTTG
Organism: Carlito syrichta; assembly: GCF_000164805.1. Taxonomy (NCBI): domain Eukaryota; kingdom Metazoa; phylum Chordata; class Mammalia; order Primates; family Tarsiidae; genus Carlito; species Carlito syrichta. The sequence continues at coordinate 80,628 of NW_007248868.1, forward strand.
GTGCTGAACCGCCACCACAGGTTCCTTAGTGGCAGGATGAGACCCAGGGTCCTGATCCCCTGTCCTGGCACCTTAGCGCCTCTCCTGTGTCTGGCCACCTGCTCTCCATGGCTGAGAAACCCTAGGCCGCCCGTGCATGGGAAGCATGTCTCCAGGGTCCCGAGCGCCCACCCGGCCTCTTACCACATCCCTTGTGCAGGTCCATGCTAATGAACTCAAGGTCCCCCTCGTGGGGGCTCCTGCTGCCTTCCATGTAGGTCACGTGTTTGCCGCTTGGGCAATAGCGGAAGGCAAAGCCATATCCCACCAGGGTCACCTGTGCACATGGGAGAAGCCATACACTGGGGTCAGATGTGCGGTCCCAGAGTCAGACGTTTCCATTGTGTGTACAACTGGAAACGACCCATCCATTAAAGATGACATTTTCATTTTGTTTTTTGTTATTTCAATGAGGCGAGGTCTCACTATGTTGTCCAGGCTGGTCTCAAACTCCTGGGCTAAAGCAATCCTCTCATTTTGGTCTCCCAAGTACTGGGATTACAGGTGTGAGCCACCACGCCCAACTAAAGATGACATTTAAAATTTATAAAACGGATTGGGCATGGTAGCTTACGCCTGTAATCCCAGCACTCTGGAAGGCTGAGATGGGAGGACTGCCTGAGCCCAGGGGTTCAAGACTAGCCTGGACAACTCGGTGAGACCCTATCTGTACAATATATAAAAAAAATTAGCCAGGTGTGGCAGTGCACAGTGTCTGGCAAATTGGAAGGCTGAGGCGGAAGGATAGCCTGAGCCCAACAGGCTGAAGCTGGGGTGTCCATGAGAGTGCCACTGCACTCCAGCCTGGCTGACAGAGTGAGATTCTGACAATAAATAAATAAATTAATTAATTTATAAAACAAAGCCTGCTCTCAGGAAAAATGCCAAATAGTAGGGAAAGGTGTGAAGCAAAGAGAACCCAAACCAGCTCCCCTACTTCCCCCCAGCCCCCAAACCACTGCCCAGACGTAACCACTAGTGACAGTTTCACAGGTCTCATCCCAAAGGGTTTTCTTTAAAAAAACAGGTAAGCAGCTGGTCTCGGTGGCTCAGCCTGTAATCCCGCACCTCTGGGAGGCTGAGGTGAGTGGATTGCTTGAGCCCGTGGGTTTGAGACCCACCTGGGCAACTTGGTGAGACCTCATCTCTACAATAAATCAAAAAATCAGCTGGGCGTGGTAGTGCGCGCCTGTAGTTCCAGCTACTTGGAAGGCTGAGGTGGAAGGATCACCGGAGCCCAGCAGGTCGAGGCTGCGGTGGCCGGGAGCGGCCACTGCACTCCAGTCTGGGCGACAGAGTGAGACTCCAACTCAAAAAAAACAAAAAACAAAACCAGGTAAGCATATGTGAACGGGGGCCGGAGGGTGCTCGTGTTTGCCAGAGGCCTCACACTGTTCCTCCTGACAGACCTGAGCTTTCTCATTTTAACAGTAGTGCAGGGCATTAGCTCTGGGGCCAGATGGCCTAGGTTCAAATGGCAGCTCAGCCTTTTGGTGGTCGTACAACCTTGCTTGAGTTATGAAACTTTTCCGAGCTTTGATTTCTCCATTTGTAACAGGATGCTAATAATAGTCCTGTACCTTGAAGGGCGGTTATGGGGCTTCACTGAGTGCTTTCATTTGGACGTCTGACTTCTCTAAACCTTTCTTGAATTTGGTCCCAATGTTGGAGGTGGGGCCTTGTAGGAGGTGTTTGGGTCATGGGGGCGAATCTGTGAATAGCTTAATGCCCCCCTCAGGGGTGGGTGAATTCTCACTCTCAGTTCCCAAGGAGCTAGTTGTTAACAAAGAGCCCAGCACCTCCCCCGTTTTGCCTCATCTCTAGCAGGGCGATCTCTGGGGACCACTAGGAGTAGAAGCAGCCTGAGGGCCTCACCAGGTGCCCAATCTTGCATTTTCCAGCCAATCATGAGTCAGATAAACCTGTTTTTTTTTCATTAGAAACCACCTAGCCTCAGGCATTCCTTTCTTTCAACATAGTATGGACAAAGACACTGAGTTAAAAACCAAAGATTACAGAAAGTCAAGCACATTGTTTAAATGACTGTATTTTATGCTACTATATGATAGTGGATGACTGTTGGCTTTGTCTATGCAAAACCTCCCCACCCCTTTCTGGCCACAGCTTGTGATGGTCAACTTTGTAAGGCAACTTGACTGAGCTATGGGGTACCCAGAGGTTTGGCCAAATCTTATTCTGGGCTTGTTTATAAGGGTGTTCCAGATGGGATTAACATTTAAGTTGGGAGGCTGACTAAGGTACAGTGCCCCCCCTACTGTGGGTGGGACTCATTCAATCATCTGAAGATATGAACAGGACATAAATCTGAGTTAGAGGGAATTGGTGGTCAGGTGCAGTGGCTCAAGCCTGTAATCCCAGCACTTTGGAAGGCCAAGGTGAGAAGATTGCCTGAGCCCACAGGTTTGAGATCAGCCTGGGCAACTTGGTGAGAACTCATCTCTACAATAAATCAAAAAATTAGCCAGGTGTGGTAGTTCACCTATAGTTCTGGCTACTTGGAAGGCTGAGGTAGAAGGATTGCCTGAGCCCAGTGGGTTGATGCTGGGGTGGCCATGACTCCAGCCTGGGCAATGGATTAAGACTCCAACTCCAAATAAAAAAAAAAAAAAAAGAGGGAATTGGAAGTCCTCCTGCCTGACTGCTCAAGTTGGGATATTGGTCTTTTCCTGCCTTTGGACTTGAACCAAACATCGGCTCTTCTTGGATTTTGAGACAGCTGGCTTTTGGACTGGAAACTTAGACCTTCAGCTCACTTAGGCCTCCAGGTTGCAAACTCTAGATCTGGAGACTGTTCAGCCTCATAATCACACGAGGCAATTCCTTATAATAAATATCTTCATATTTAAATAAACACACACGGTTGGGCTTGGTGGCTCAGCCTGTAATCCCAGCACTTTGAGAGGCTGAGGAGAGTGGAGTGCCTGAGCCCGCAAGTTCAAGACCAGTCCGGGTGACCTGGCAAGACCTAATCTCTACAATAAATTAAAAAAAAAAATTAGCCAGGTGTGGTAGTGCACCAGTAGTTCTGTAGTTCTGGCTACATGGAAGGCTGAGGAGGAAGGATTTCTGAAGCCCAGCAGGTCGATGCCTGGGTGGCTGTAAGTGTGCCACAGCACTCCAGCCTGGGCAACAGAGTGAGACTCCAACTCAAAAAACAAAAACAAAAAACAAAAAAAGAAATAAATACACACACACACACACACACACACACACACACACACACCCCATTGGTTCTATTTCTATGGAGAATGGTGACTAACACACAGTTCTGGGATTTTCCTCTGGGACTTCCTTTCCCCAACTCTCAGCCCATGCCGTTGAGGTAGGGCTCACCTGATCTGTTTCTGCTGGGGTTGCTGAACTTTGGGAATTTAAGCCTGATTTGCTGGTGGCAATTGTGTCACCCCGAGGGAAGAATCAGCCTGACGACAAGCAATGCAGAAGTGACATAACCCCAGAGACGGAAGAGCCAGCTTCCCAGTGACAGGGATTGAGTTCCTAGATCCAACCATGCCTGAAGAAAGTCAAGTCCTGGATTTTTCCATTCCATGGAATAATCAACAGCACAATTTCTTTCTTTCTTTCTTTCTTTTTTTGGTGGCTTGTTTAAGCCATGTTTAACTGGGTCAATTTGCAATGGAAAGAGTACTTAGAAGTTACTTCAAAATACTATTTAATCTCTGGGCTCAGTGGCTCAGTCTGTAATCCTGTGCCTTGGGAGGCTGAGGTGAGTGGATTGCCTGAGCCCACGGGTTCAAG